>NW_025959895.1:0-40356 GCF_023159225.1 Perognathus longimembris pacificus | reverse complement strand
TAGTTTCAGCAGATCCAGAGCACTTTCCAGCAGAAATCAGCTGCTCATGATAAGAGTCCCATTTGTTTTACCAAGATAGGGCTACATAGGGTGAAAATGTAGATTCTTTCAGATGACTGTTAGACTCTCCTTGATCCTCACTCAAATGCAATGGGCAGGGGTCATGGTGGTATCAGGCAGCAGTGGCTTCCAGTGGTTCCAGTAGAATGTCACACCTTCTGGGTTACCTGCAACTTTCTCCATAGACTGGTTAGAGAAGCTTAACCTAAGTTAACCTGAGGCATAACTTTAGTCAAATTTCCTTGTATTTTCCTTGATTCCTTTTAAGCACACTAGATTTTGTAGGCTGGCACATCACTGAATGTCAAGACGGCTTTAGCAATTAATGGACCTTGGATCATTTTGCCAGGGCAATAAGTTTAAATCAGATATTTCCAATAAGGCTAGGGTACACTTTTTTTTTCCATGCCCCTAATTTATCCTGTCTTATTTTCCGAAAACAACTTTGGTCCCTTGGTCCTAAAAGGGGGCTGATGGGCGAAGATCATCCATCTTCTGTAACTTCTTCAGGCTGACTCAGGGGCGTTGGCCTTACCTAGCCAGGAACCTATAACCTTAGTCTATTTTACCAAGGGGCTGCAGGGTCAGATGTCCAGTAGGAGCTTTACTCCAAACTGGAAATTATCTTTACCATTTAACTTTTAACAACTACACAGACTTCTTTTTGAGCTACCGCAGTGTAGCCTTCTAACATCTTAGTTTGCAAAAGCATTTTCCTGACTGGCTGGGGAACTGACCTCTGATGACCTAACAGTGCCTAAAGTACCTTTGCAGGCCATTAACAGATCTCAATAAGGACACGATCTCAGGTCTACAAGCTTTCTTTCCTGAAGAGATGTATCAGCTTAGCTTTACTACCCACTATCACAGGTGACTGGCAAGTTCCTGTAAAATTCTCACTGCCAGTCAGGGCTTTGAGTACAAAGTAGACAGATATGGGCAGTAAAAGGCATGCTTACGAACTATTCTTCTAGGACCTCCCGGCTCTGATTAACTTTTGAAAGGCCAAACAGCAGTGACTCTAGGATCTGACACCCTCTCTGCCATCCAAGCAGTGGCTTACTGCCTCTGGATGCACAATCACTCTGTCCCAGGAGTAACTTTTCCATGCTGGTATGCTGGTATAAATGCACCTTTGTCATTTCTCTTGGTCCATCACTGGACTTGGACTCAGGGCCTGAGTGCTGTCCCTCAGCTCTCCAGCTCAAGTCTAGCACCCTACCATTTTGAGCCTCAAAGCAACTCATGACTAGTTCCAGCACTTCTGCTGGTCAGCTGGACAAGAAGACTCCCACAGGGACCTTTTTCTGCCCGGACTGGCTTCGGACAGCAGATTTCAGATCAATGAGTCTTACAAGAGGCCACTTTACTCCAATTAGAAGCAACAAGGTGGTCCCTACAGAAATAGTTTTTAAGCATACTCTTACCTGGAGCTTATTAAGGGCCAGTGTTAGATCTTGACAAACTTGTAGGGATCATCTGTCCTTCTCTGTGGGCCTGCTGGAAATGGTTACAAAAAAAACTACAGAGAAACTGGAATGGCAATTAAACATTTTGGTAGCCATAATTTTCCTCTATCCAACTTAAAACATTTAGGACAAGTTTTACTTCCAAATCTCTTATTGAAATGCATTTTGTTTTAATTTAAAGTCTTTAATATTTACTCTTTAGCACTCTGGCTGCTCAAATTCTTATCTGGAAATGTATTTTAAAACCTTTAAAGTCAAGGCTTTTACACCTTTGCCCCAGTCTTATTTGCACCCAAAAGCTCTGAAACCCAGGGGGCATTCAACCTCCTGGCTGCCTGTTTTAAAAGAGCCTTTTTTTTTTTTTTTTCTTCAGTCCCAGCTACTGCATGAAGACCTTTAAACCAAAAGACAATTTTTCTTAATGCAAGAGTTACAATTAATTACAATTACAAAATTAGAAATACTTATCCATTCAGCTTTCCAATAAAGTAGTGAGATAGCCCATTTTGCCATTTCCTCCTACATACAGAGAGTTAATGAGAGTTTGCTTTTATACTTGCCTCATTATGTGTAACTTAAGATAGTTACGAGTCTTACTATTACATCACATAAAATTCAGTACCTGAATCATTAAACTGATATCCAAAACAATTGTAACAAGAGTTAAAACAGTCACCAAAATTACAAACACATGAAATCCAGTCTCAGCATCTTTGCTTTTTCAATACATCCGAATTACAAAATAGCACAGGAATCAAATTACATCAGATAAATATACTTTTTAACCATTAAAAAACTTTTTTAATTCTTAGTACCTCAAGGGGCAGTTTTTTTTTTAAAATTCCAGCCAAACCATTCATTTTTACCACCAGGTTTCCAAAGTTCACCTGAAAACAAAAGAGTCAAAGAGAGGCCTCCATGGCCTGTCCTGCCAAACAGCCTATTTTTATCCTTTCATCCTACTCCTCAGAGCTTGATGAACTGTCTTGGTGCCGGCCCCACTACTCTTTCACTGTGCAAGGACACCCCCTTTTGGCTGTCCCACCACGTGGATTCCCTCCAGGGCTTGTGCCACCATGTGGGCTGGCTAAGCTGTACTGTTGCCAGACCCTCACTTCTGTGGATAGGCATACAGGCCCTTTTTTTTTTTTTTTCTTTTTAGAAACCCAAGCAATTTTCTCTTTTTTAACAGTGATAAACCTTTACATCAAAATTTCTGACACTTAACCTTAATAATATTTTTTTAATTAATGAAACATTTTCTTTAACTACGGTTCCTCTTTAAAACAATGCAATAATCCTTTAAAGCATTTGGTAATGCCCAAACTTAATGACCATTTGAATTTAAACTTAAACTCACTCAATTTTACATCATACTAACAGTCTTGTACATGTTCACACTCACACCTGCACATACACATACACACACACATTTAAAAGATCTTAAAGCGCGCAAAATTAACATCGGCCGTACGTTTTCCAGTGGCAGGAGGTATTTTTGCCAATCTTACTCCTGCAACACCCAAATTTTAAGACAAAGCTTTTAACAAATGATTTTAGCATTCTCCAGCCTCATTTTCCAGGGCTTGATAATTTTAGCACACCAAATAATTTTCTGCTGAAGAAGGCTGGGTGGGGGTCACCCAGAGTTCTTTTTGCGGACACTCACACTCTGATTGTGGGCTGTCGCCTGTACATCTTTCAAATGAGCTGAATATAAATCCAAGGGGGTAGAGGGAATATGTCCTATTACGTCCGTCACAGTCAGGAGATACAAAAACAGGGAAGAACAGTCCAGACCAGACAAAAAATTTTTTACAACATAATTTTTTCTAGTATGTAATTGGATTTACTATTACTTTCTTTTCTAATTTACCACCAGACCTAGTCTCCTCAGTACTCACTCTCGTCCTAGGCCCTTCTGCTTTTAATTTCACTTTCTCTTTTACATCAAAGTCCAGTTAACCACATCATTTAGACTTCTCAGAGCATTCTACATAAACCAGACAAACATACAAAAGTGGCGAGAGTAAAAGCAGTTTGACAATTCTGGAGAAGCAACGCTGCTAAGAAAAGGTAGGGAGGAAAATTCTGCTGGGGACATAAAGAGAAAGAGAAGGAGTCATCCCTGGAAGTCTTCTGTTTGCCACATTCTCAGCTTAGTCCCCATGCCTAGGAGGAATTTCTCCCGCCAGTGTGGAGAGAGGTTAGACACAGTTACACACAGACCACATAAAAAAATAAAACACATAAAGGAATTCAACAAACACAGGACAAGGTAACAAAACAGGTTATGCAGGTTTGACACAAAAGAGATATACAGAGTCCTAGGACAGACAAAACAAACAGCAGGGAGACAAGACCAAGACAGACTTTCGCGGCGCGGCTTCGGCCGAAAACAAAACTTCAAATGGAGACTGTAACTGTGAGAGTCCGGATCTCTCGTCTCCCTAACAAATCACGTAGCCCTCGGTTAGCGGGGCAGCCCCGAATGGACTGACTCTTTTCCAGGCTACGGATAACAAATGGGCCAGCTTGGCCCCCAAACACCACTGGGACGTCTCCCAGGGCTGCGGTCGGGAGTGCGAGCTCGTCAGCTCCTCCACAGAGCCGCCAAATACAAATCTAGTTAGCTAACTAGTACAAATGCAAACGCAAGCGCAGAACACAGAAACAGAGACACAGACAAGTGCGATCGCTGGCCAGCTTACCTCCCGTCGGTGGGTCGGTGGTCCCTGGGTGGGGGTCTCCTATCCCGGACGAGCCCCCAGCTGAAAGACCCCCGAGTTTTTGGGTGGTCTTTCCCTAGGGAGACCCCTTTCCAAGGATCAGCGAGACACGCGATGGATGCAACAGCAAGAGGTTTATTGAGGGTTGCGGGTACCCGGGCGTCCAAGTCCTCGCAGGGAGATGGCGCGCCGAGGCTCGATTTGTGGGGGGTTTTTAAGGGGTTTGCAGAAGCGGTTTACAGAAGCAAGAAGCATAGTTACAGGGTTCTAATTGGTCCTTTCCTTAAAGGGAATTTGCGGTTTTTCCAGTAATCATGGGTGGTTGTCTGCCTAGCCCTGAGAGTGGTTATCTGCCCTGCCTAGCCTTGAGGGCGGTTATCTGCCCTGCCTAGCCTTGGGGGTGGTTATCTGCCCTGCCTAGCCTTGGGGGTGGGTATCTGCCCTGCCTAGCCTTGGGGGTGGTTATCTGCCCTGCCTAGCCCTGAGTTTTGTCAAAATGTCAGCTTATTGCAAGATGGCTCTACATGTGCTTGCTGGGGGGCTTTCAACAACCAAGATGGCTTTTCTTTGATAGGGTCTTGTCCAGTGGTTCTTTTCTCAGCATGCTTGTATTGAGAATGGCACAGACACAAGTTGAGATGTTCCTGAGTGGAGGCCTAGCTGTGCCCTTCCAGCACTGAGGACTTCAGTTCCCGCTGGATTCTGCTGTCTGCTCTGCCCTTGTGGAGCAAGCCAGCTCTCTTGTCCTTGGGTGCCTTCACATGGGTCCTGGGTGGGCCCACCGTGGCACCCTTTCTGACTTTTCATAGTCCAAATATCTGGACTCTTCCTCTTGCCCTTTCCTTTGGTCTCAGAGGATTGGCCTCCGCAGGAAGCTCCCCAGGATTGTCCTGCATAGTCTTGCATAGATTTCTTTTTAAAAGGAAGTTTACTAAAATTGGTCTGTAATTAGGTGTGAGCAGTGTTTGCATGTAAGCATGAGCTTGCATGGCAGCAATGGAAATTACCAGAGTTCTCAAGGGTCAACATATGGGTAGATCTGCCTGGACTTTATCAAAGGTCACTGGACATGAGTTACTGGACACTCCTAAAATACAGTGATAGTAGAATAGTAAGAACAGTGAAGGAGGATGCTAAGTTGTCCAAAAGTGGAGATCAGGCTCATTGGAAATATCCAGCAGCATCTGGTGAAGAAAATTTAAATACCAGTGGAAGAGTATCAGGCAATACAGCCATCTAAGTTCTTTGGACTAAAAGGACAGTATAAACTTGTTTAGCCAAGGGAATCACTTCTCTGAGAGATGGCTACCTCTGAAGCCGACTGAAGACAAAACTCCAATGCAAAAGTAGAGCTCAGAAGCTGAGGAACAGGGCGGGGGCTGAAAGTCTGGGGAAAACTCTTCAGCTGCAGCCACATAAGTCTCTGTGTCTCTCCAGCAGGGATATTAGCTTTAGGGATCTCCTACAAGTGAAGGAACTGCACTAGGAGAGTCATTTTAGATCAATCAGATATGTTCTCATAAAAAGTCTTGGAGGCCTCAAACTGAGGAGTTTTCTGTACTTTCCCAGCATTGTAAGTCTAGAAAAGTTGGGTTTGGCTACATAACGGCTCAGGCTCCTGTTGCTCCCTCCATACAGATTTGTGTACCCCACTGCTGGCCAGACAGCTGTCCCTACTCCTAGGAGCCTTATATTTTAGCTTCTACTCAGATTTGCTATCCAGCTATAGATTTCTCTAACTAGTTGGTCTGATAAAGGGAACACTATCTCAACTTGAAAGAATAGAATGGTGGCTGTTGGAACTAGAAAGAAACAACTAGCTATATCATTTAAACATGGCTTGTGAGATTCCTTTTGAGGAATAAATCCTTTGAAGCTAGCTGTATCCGGGCATGCTTTGGGTGGTTTTCCTATGAACTCCCTCAACCTGAATCTGCTCTGGACTTGAATATATTCTAGGTGGCTCAAGCCTGAAAAAGCCAACTGTCTTTGCCCATTTTGTGCTACTCTAACAGTCGATATGCTCAAAGAACAAAAGTCTTGTTTCTAAGGGTGAAAGGCAAGTACCAGACCACAATGGGCTGAGCCCTCCTTGCCATTCTTTGGCCAAAGGTGAGAGGTGTAAATGCATCCACTCATAAGGAATGTGCTCATGTGATGTGTGCATTCTCCCATTTGAAAAGCTATTATTACCACCTTTCCTCGAGAGTGTCCCACCTCCTAACACTGTTGTATCAGTGGTTACATTTTCAGCACAGAAACTCTGTAAGTACAAACAGTACCAGCTCTTGAGTTCCCTTCTGGAGACTCAGGCTGAACTCACCAACGGTGCCCACTGTTCGGACTCAAGAGGCACTCCAGCATGTTTTAAATGTCATAAGACTGCCAGCCTCAAGATTATGAATGATGGGCTCCATAAACTGATGTGAGGCTGTTATCAATGTCAGTGATAGAACCTGGGCGGGTTGGGTTTGAGTTTGAGTCCTACCTTGTGAGTGCAAAGGATTGCATTGCATACCTTAGGGAAACTTGGGAATTTGTAAAGTACTGATGTCAAATCTACGTAAAAGGAAAGTTTGCATTTGACTAAAGAGAAGGTATGATGTGTCTGATCATGAAAGGTACCCAAATGCTTGGCTGCTATTGAATGCTGTCGAATACAAACACAAGACTAAATGAGGTCACCTGTGTTCTTGGAAGGACTTGAGGTGACTGGACTAGGATGCCCCATAGAACGTTCCTAGGACAGCTCAACATTGGTGAGCTCTTCACCTCTGCTTGCCCTAGCAGTAGCAGATTTACTTTTGTCTGATGAGTAAATTATGGCAAGTTCTGTCCCCAAACCAAAATGGACTGCTTCACATCCCCAGAGCATCTGGGAAATTGAAACAGAATCCTAATGGGAAGAACTTAGAAGTCCTCTGTGTTGGCATGGAAGAGCTACCAGTTGGCACTTAGGAGTAAGCTGCTGGAAAAGTGGTTGTCCTCCATGTAAAAAGTATTTGACACCAGGGGTGTGTTCTCCATTGAACACTGGCTGGGGGTTTTAGTTCAGCCTGATGGCTTGTGTGATGAACTCAACTATCCTATGGTTTAGTCTCAGACCTGCGAGTCTTCTCATTTTAGATGTGAATTGCAAGTTGTAGGTGGTCACTGAAGTAGAGTGGGGGTTCGCTACAATGAAACAGGGTCTCCTCCCAAGGGAGGGGATTCCTGGTTCCCCCAAGAGTCCACCACACAGTCTCCAGCTACAAGGTGACAAAAAGGCAGTTTTATTGGGGAAGTAAAAAGTGAACAAAAAGTGAACCGACCGGCCTTGGTCGCAGCCCAGACTCGGGAGCTGAAACTGCTGACCACGTGTGCAGGATCAGGGCCCAGACTAGGGAGCTGGGACCGACTGCACATGTGCAGCCCAGACTCGGGAGCTGGGACCGCATGTCTGCAGCCCAGACTCGGGAGCTGGGACCGCATGTCGTGTGGCCTTCCAGGCTGGTTATAAGGCAAACATCACAGACAAACTTGTCACACGCAGGTGACCAATGAAGATACAACACTTACAGGGCATGCTAGGCCGCACGCAGGTGGCCAATAGAGTTACACTCTGTCTCATAATATTCATTTGAACTAACCTATCATTCTAGTTAGAATTGATGCATGGACTTGGCAGGGCTCACATGATGCAGGTGGATATGCCTGCTCACAGCCTGTTCCCTTGAAGCTCCCAGGCCTCAGGTGGTTAATCTACATAACTTATCATAATAAAGAGGAGGACACAGGTTCCCTTGAAGCTCCCAGGCCTCAGGTAGTCAATCTACATAACTTATCATAATAAAGAGGAGGACACAGGTTCCCTTGAAGCTCCCAGGCCTCAGGTAGTCAATCTACATAGTAAAGGGGAGCTTCCCTGAATAGGGTGGGGGAGGGCTTAGTGGAGATGGAGTTGGCTTCAGCTCTTATCTGAGCTGGAGTCAACCTGAAGTCCCTCCACAGCTATTGATGGCACTGGGCAGATCTGGCCTCCCTATTACAGTCACCTACACTAAAAATGGACAATTATCGGGGACCATATCACCTCCCAGTTCATTTAATTTCCTATCACGCCTCACAGTCGCTTGCTCTGTTGTAGTAAAGGAACTATAGGATTCAGATGAACAGCAAGATGGAGGGAGATGCAGGGCAAGTCTAGGCTTGTGGAAAGGGGCCCTTTTGGGGCTACCTGTGTCTCCAGGAAGTTCCCTATTTTCAGTGACCTGGAAACAAGCTATTCTACGTTACTGAGCTTGCATTATAGTGGATAACCAATTATTAGCCATCCTTCTCACCTCATGTTTTTCTTGGGTGGGGGGTGGATGTTGGAAGCCCCAATCTTAATGTCTTGGAGTCACCAGCGACCACTCCCCATCCAGAGCCTATGTAGATGCCCCAGTCATTTCATTAGCATTGAATAAAATACTACAGAGTATCCAGGCATTGAAAGTCACATGACTGGTAATGAAGACACCTGAGAATCACATTTTGGGTGCTTTCTCAAAGATGAATTGCTTTGGGGAATCTTTCTCATGTATAAATACAGGCAAAATAACTTGCCTCTCTGCCTTAGATTACTTAGTAAGAAAGGCTTAAGCTAGCTCTTGTTGCCTTTCAGCAACAAACCTAGCTTCCTAAGCTCTGGGAGACAGGCATAAGCCTCCAAGAAGAGCTTGACCACTAGAAGTGTTAGGTCCTCTCCCTGAGGGCTACAAGCAGATGCCCCCACCTCATTAAGTCTCCACCCAGTTACCTGGGTAACCAGCAGACCTGGAGGCAGTTACCTCCTCTTTCCCTGAGGTCACCTCCTAATCCACCTGGCCACACCCCTTGCCCCTGCCCTAAATAAAGCAGGGCTGGGTGGGGGTCGCGCGCTCTCTCTCTCTCCCTTCTCTCAGGCCATGGATCACCTTGGCCACAGGCCAGCAGTTCGGTAATAAACGTTCTCTCCTGCCTGAATACCGCGTGGCGTTCTCCTTTACCGGCTACCTACTTTAAAAACCTAACAAGAAGCAATGGCTAGAATCTGGGAGCTAGTAGTACTGATAAGCTTGTCTACAAGCAGCCTCTGGCGACTTGGATTTGAAAAACCAGGCTAGTTCTAGACCTCCCCTCCATACCTAATCTATAAATGTGTGCCCATTGTGTAGAAGAATGATCCTGTGTCTTGAAGAGAATTGGGTATAAGTTTACCCCTCAACCTCTTAGATAATCTTGAACTAGATGAGAGGCAAACATTGACCATAGGGAAAGCTAGGAGAATGCCCAGTAGCCCCACTTGGCCTTGTTTTGTCTGTGAGCATTGCACACAGCTGGGCTGGCATTGGCAGAGCCCTCTTGTAAAGGGCTACTAAAGTGCTTTCTCACTTTGGCCCTTGTAATGGGGAGACCAGATCTGCCCAGTGCCATTAATAGCTGTGGAGGGACTTCAGGTTGACTCCAGCTCAGATTAGAGCAGAAGCCAACTCCATCTCCACTAAGCCCTCCCCCACCCTATTCAGGGAAGCTCCCTTTACTATGTAGATTGACTACCTGAGGCCTGGGAGCTTCAAGGGAACCTGTGTCCTCCTCTTTATTATGATAAGTTATGTAGATTAACCACCTGAGGCTTGGGAGCTTCAAGGAAACCAGCTATGAATAGGCATATCCGCCTGTGTCATGTGTGCCCTGCCAAATCCATGCGTCAATTCGAACTAGAATGATAGGTTAGTTCAAATGAATATTATGAGACAGACTGTAACTCTATTGGCCACCTGCGTGCGGCCTAGCATGCTCTGTAAGTGTTGTATCTTCATTGGTCACCTGCGTGTGACAAGTTTGTCTGTGATGTTTGCCTTATAACCAGGCTGGAAGGCCACACGGGGGCGGTCCCAGCTCCCGAGTCTGGGCCGCCCAGGTGTGTACAAGCCCAGCTCCCGAGTCTGCGCTCCACACGTGGTTGGCAGTTTCGGCTCCCGAGTCCGGGCTGCGACCAAGGCCTGTCGGTTCACTTTTTGTTCACTTTTTACTTCCCCAATAAAACTGTCTTTTTGTCACCTTGTAGCTGGAGACTGTGTGGTGGACTCCTGGGAGAACCAGGAATCCCTTCCCTTGGGGGGAACCCTATTTCATTGTAGCGAACCCCCACTCTACTTCAGCCCTCATGAGTCATCAGTACTGTATCTAGTATCTGTTGGTGACCTTCACACTTCTGCCTTGGTTGCAGGTGGAAAGTAGAGATGGTTTCTGATTTTTCCTGCTAGCAGCAGTCACCTTGTGTTGGTTCCCTAATCTCTTGAGTGGTTCCCCTCCAGTTTACAAGAATCTGGGTACACCAGAGGGCATGTGTCTTCAGTGACTAGGACTTTGTCCCCAGGAATAAACACTCCTTTCCTGCTCAGTACACAATGCTTTTAAGTCTGCCGGAAGTTGGACAAGCCTTGACCTGGTCACCTGCAGACCTAAGTCATCTCAGGAGGTGACATAGCTTCTTCATAGGAAGACTTTTGACACTGTGCTTAATATGTTTTTTTTAATGTTTGACTTTTATTTGACACATATATACATCTCAGATGAATCACAAAGTATATTCACTTAGAAAAGTTGACTCTACCCAAAAATGCACAACAGATTTCAGTGAGCAGAGATTAATAAGTACTCCTAACCCTCAGGTAGAAGTAATACACTGTCCACTTACATGTTCACTGACTCAAGACAAGGTGCTAGAGAAAAACCTGAAACAGTCCTAAGTAAATTTGGGAAGTCACAGAGAGAAACAGGATTTCTCAAGTTGTAAGACTCTAAGCCTATCTGGATAGTACTTTTCTGTGGGTTTCTCAATAGGAGTCCAGACCTCACCAAACACCTTCAAAGACTAGGCAGCCCAGAAGCACAGGGGGGTAGTTATTCCAGTAGGCTGCATACAAGAACCACATAAAGGATGTTAAAAGGAAACCAAGGACCAGATGTTGAGTCCTTGTGTCCACAGTTGGAATATAGTTGGATCTTAGGTCGTTCTCCACTTCTGGGCTGATGGTCGCTCAAATAACATCTCATAATCCAGCTGCCTTCTGTTTAAAGAACTTTCTGTTCAGGGCACTGTCTTGACCCCATCCTGAGTCAAAGGAAGTGGTGTCTTGATCCACAAGGTGTGTATATTTGGTACGACCAGAACGTCCAAAGTTCTTGACCTGCATGACTTTGGGAAGGATCGTTTTGTCAAAATGATCCTCAAGGGTCGGTGAGCTGAAATCTCTCTTGTATAGTTCTTCATCCTCATCCATGAAGAAGGCACCTCGGTGATAATACTTCTGTAAAAACTTGTATTTGCCTTTCACAGCTTTGTTGGTGATGACTTTCCCATTTGCCCGAAGCTCAGCTTGTCTCTCTTCCTCAGTCAGGTTTCGCATGCGTCGAATTTCTGCTTTTTCCTTTTCAAGTGCTGCTCGGTCTTCTCGGTCCCTCTTGATTCTTTTGAGCTCTCGAACTTTCCACGCCTCATAGTCATCCTCCTGGTTTTCATCATCAGTGTTTAGAGCATCCAGGGCGGCCAGGGACCGTGTGTTCTCCTGGAGCTCTTTCTTGGTCTCTGCTTCGACAATCTTGAGTGTGTACTTGCGCCTCTCCTCAGCCACGCGTTTAGCTTCCTGCTCCAACTCCCTCTGTTTTAGGGCTTGGGCCTCATGTTCTTGACCTGTCACTCGGTCCTCCTTTCGAATGAAGACTGGCTTCAGGCGAGGCTCCATCTCGTCTTCACTGTCTGTGTACTCTTCGTATTCAGAGTCTGATTCCGACTCTTCCCCAGCACGTCCTTCCTTTTCCACCTCCATGACATCCATCTCTTCCTTTCTTCTTTCCTGTGCTCGCTGGCACATCAGGCCACGGCGCCGTTCTATTTCCTCATCATGCATTTCTTCCTCCTCTCCTTCACTGCTGTCTTCTCCTTCCATGTGACAATCATCTCCCTGGACTTTGGAGTCACTTTCTCCTACCACTTCAGGTTCCACTGTTTCCCGATGTCGAGCCAATCTGGCTTCCACATCTTCCCTGATCCGGTTTCGTAAGCGCCGCACACGAGGGTCACTAGATGAGTCCTCGTCCTGCTCCTCAGGCTCTGTGGCTCGTTCTCTGGCTCGCTTTAGGACCTGAAATTCTTCCTCATCTGAGGACTCCAGAGGGGCGTAGTGTGGCCTCTTTCCGGATACATAGCGTTTCACCTTCACTCTCTCCATCGAAAGCTCACCTTTCTCATTGCGAGCCAGGACGGCCCCAGCCGTGCACTGGAGAGGAGGCCGCTTCACGAGCGCGCTTGGCACCGACATGTCGACCCCAGCGGCAGTGCTTCCCAAACTCGATGAATCCCAAACGAGGCGCAAGGACCACGAGCCAGAACACCTTCTTCCCTCCTGGGCGACTCTGACTGGACTGCGCAGCTGGCAGAGACGACCTCCGCCCGAGCTGGTCAGGCCGGCAGTGTGCGAGCCCAGGACCGAGGGACGGCTACTTATGCGCCTGGGCCTTGGCTGTCCTCGCGTTCTCTGTCTCGCGATGCTTCCAAGGTTGCTCGATTGCCAATTTCAGCGTCATGGTGCAGAGTGGGGGGGTGGGAGGGAGGGGGAGGAAGTGTTTCTTACCTGAGGCCTGGCAAGACTCAAATGAAATTCTCACCCATTTGTCTGGGTTTTGCAGCTGGGCAGGAAAGATAGAGTGAATAGGAAACTTGAAGGAATAGGATGGTCATTGGCATTGGCCCACGTTGGTGTGATGGCCACGCCCCACTGCAGAAGGAGGAGATCCCGCCCTATGTTGATGGGACCGGAAGCTCCACCCCTGCACTGCTGGTGTGGGGAAATTAGAGGGGAGTACTTGGGGATAGGAGGGGGAAGGAGACAGAGAGGAAAGGGAAGAAGCCAGAGTCCAGACTGGCAACGAGGGGAGCAGCAGAGCCCGTCTGGTCAGAGGAAGACAAGAGCAGGAGGAGGAGGAGAGGAGGAGAAGCTGGGTAGAGCGGTGAGGCGAACCAGGGCGACCGGAAGAGGAGTGGAGCTGTACCAGACCGGCCAGAGGAATGGGCAGAACCGACTGAAGCCTGAGGCCTGAGGGAGGGTCCGAACCCTGAGGCCTGAGAGAGGGTCGGAAACCTTGGGCCTGAGGGAGGGTCCGAAACCTGAGGTCTGAGGGAGGGTCAGCAACCTGGGGCCTGAGGGAGGGTCCGAAACCTGGGCCCTGAGGGAGGGTCGGAAACCTGGGGCCAGCATAGAAGCCTAAGACCAGGGGTGAGGGGCGGGCTTGAGGCTTAAAACTTGAGGAGAGGATCCTAGAGGATGGTTGCTTGGTCCTCTGGAGGTTTGGAGTCCGGGAGGCTGAGGTGGTTAGAAATTAAGGTGGAAGTTCAGAGGTTAAGTCAGGACTCAGGTCTGGGTACTGGGTAACTAACCCAGAACAAGGTAGTCACAGGCAAGCGCTAGGAGGTGGAGGGTGGCTCTGGTTCCTGGTCTCAGATTGTAAATAAAATCCCTTTGTAAATCCCCTTCCCACCTTAAATTGTGCCTCAGTGTATTCTTGCTCTCCTGGAACACAACAGGATGCCTTCACCTGATGAAGGAACTGCAATTCAGGCCCGAGGCCAAAACTTGGAGGCCTTTGCCCTACTCAAACCCTCAGTGGACTTTTAGCCTTCACATTCCTTCTGGTACATGTGCTAACTGCATCAGTCAGTTACTCATTTTCTTTACTTTTGTGCTGGTACTGAGCTTAAAACACAAGGTATGGCAATTTCTGGAAAGGCACTCCACCCTTGGAGCCAAACCCCAGACCTCAAAATCCTTCTGTTTTCTGGAAACTGCTCTTCCTGGTGTGGTAGAGGAGAGATACAATGAGCATATGTCTAAATGAGTATAGTTCCAAAGTTAAAGACATTGGTGTGCAGACATAATGTGGTTGTAAAGAGAATGAAGTATGGCCTGATCCCTAACTCTGGGCCTGAATACAGGGATTTTTTTTTCTTTAAGGGGGTATGGAAGATGCTGGAAAGATATTGAACAAGATTTCCTCAACCTATCAAATTCACTTGAGTCGACCCTTGTCCTTTGAATGAGTGGTGAGAGGGAGGATAGAAACTAGTCTATGAACCAGCACATCACTTTTGAACAGATGACTCTGGATCCTGAGCTTCCACCTCCAAGCTGCTCCGTAGGGTCTCATGAGCTCATCCTCTTTCCTTTCCTGACCAAAAATGCCTTTTACTCTGTAGAACCTGAAAGTGAGCTAGCTAAAAACTTTCCAAAGAAAAACCAGTCCAGCAGCAGTTCCAAAGACATACCTAGCTGGAATGCCATGCACTTTCTCATGGCTCAGAAGAAACAAGGACGTTGAAGGGTTCAGATTAAAGTGACAGGTGAAAATGACAACTTCTGCTTCCTTCTAACAATAGAAAATTCCCATTTATGGGGATACTGTGTGAAAGAGGCAGCATAGGCCAGGAGCCAGACCCATCAGATTGGGTTCTGGGATGTTCTGTGTGGAGAGTCACAGATGAGGTTACCACCTACCTAGGCTGTATATTTCTCAGCTTCTAAAACCTTTGAAACTTAAGGAATGACCTTTTTGCCCTTCATAGGTAAGCTTGTCTCTTGAAGCTCACTTTGGATCATGTTTGAGGTTCAGTGTTAAGAGAAACGAGGCATGTCTTCAGTTCTTCTTTTCCTTGTGAAACCAGATGAATTATCACTCAGAAGCAGGTATATTCTGCTTCATGCAAGCTCTTGTGTGAAGAAATTGAGGTAGACACTATAGGCTGGTGTTCTTGCCCATGCATATAAACCACCTCCCTACTTGATGTTGGTCTGGTGTGTGCTTCATGCTATAATGAACTTGAATGCAGAACTTCCTTTCTTGGGAAGTGCTCCATGCAGACTCCCCCTAACTGGATCATGTCCCATGTCTCCTGAAGATCTCGGCTCTTCTCTCTGGATCACCAGGGAGAGTCAAGCTGGCTTTTCTTGGATAGGGTCTTGTCCAGTGGTTCTTTTCTCAGCATGCTTGTATTGAGAATGGCACAGACACAAGTTGAGATGTTCCTGAGTGGAGGCCTAGCTGTGCCCTTCCAGCACTGAGGAATTCAGTTCCCGCTGGATCCTGCTGTCTGCTCTTGTGGAGCAAGCCAGCCCTCCCGCCTTTGGTGCCTTCCCATGGGTCCGGGGTGGGCCCACTGTGGCGCCCTTTCTGACTTTTCAAAGTCCATGTATCAGGACTCTTCTTCCTGCCCTTTCCTTTGGTCTCAGAGGATTGGCCCCCGCAGAAAGCTCCCCAGGATTGTCCGGCACAGTCTTGCATTGATTTCTTTTTAAAAGGAAGTTTACTAAAATTGGTCTGTAATTAGGTGTGAGCAGTGTTTGCATGTAAGCATGAGCTTGCATGGCAGCAATGGAAATTACCACAGTTTTCAAGGGTCAACATATGGGTAGATCTGCCTGGACTTTATCAAAGGTCACTGGACATGAGTTACTGGACACTCCTAAAATACAGTGATAGTAGAGTAGTAAGAACAGTGAAGGAGGATGCTAAGTTGTCCAAAAGTGGAGATCAGGCTCATTGGAAATATCCAGCAGCATCTGGTGAAGAAAATTTAAATACCAGTGGAAGAGTATCAGGCAATACAGCCATCTAAGTTCTTTGGACTAAAAGGACAGTATAAACTTGTTTAGCCAAGGGAATCACTTCTCTGAGAGATGGCTACCTCTGAAGCCGACTGAAGACAAAACTCCAATGCAAAAGTAGAGCTCAGAAGCTGAGGAACAGGGCGGGGGCTGAAAGTCTGGGGAAAACTCTTCAGCTGCAGCCACATAAGTCTCTGTGTCTCTCCAGCAGGGATATTAGCTTTAGGGATCTCCTACAAGTGAAGGAACTGCACTAGGAGAGACATTTTAGATCAATCAGATGTGTTCTCATAAAAAGTCTTGGAGGCCTCAAACTGAGGAGTTTTCTGTACTTTCCCAGCATTGTAAGTCTAGAAAAGTTGGGTTTGGCTACATAACGGCTCAGGCTCCTGTTGCTCCCTCCATACAGATTTGTGTACCCCACTGCTGGCCAGACAGCTGTCCCTACTCCTAGGAGCCTCATATTTTAGCTTCTACTCAGATTTGCTATCCAGCTATAGATTTCTCTAACTAGTTTGTCTGATAAAGGGAACACTATCTCAACTTGAAAGAATAGAATGGTGGCTGTTGGAACTAGAAAGAAACAACTAGCTATATCATTTAAACATGGCTTGTGAGATTCCTTTTGAGGAATAAATCCTTTGAAGCTAGCTGTATCCGGGCATGCTTTGGGTGGTTTTCCTATGAACTCCCTCAACCTGAATCTGCTCTGGACTTGAATATATTCTAGGTGGCTCAAGCCTGAAAAAGCCAACTGTCTTTGCCCATTTTGTGCTACTCTAACAGTTGATATGCTCAAAGAACAAAAGTCTTGTTTCTAAGGGTGAAAGGCAAGTACCAGACCACAATGGGCTGAGCCCTCCTTGCCATTCTTTGGCCAAAGGTGAGAGGTGTAAATGCATCCACTCATAAGGAATGTGCTCATGTGATGTGTGCATTCTCCCATTTGAAAAGCTATTATTACCACCTTTCCTCGAGAGTGTCCCACCTCCTAACACTGTTGTATCAGTGGTTACATTTTCAGCACAGAAACTCTGTAAGTACAAACAGTACCAGCTCTTGAGTTCCCTTCTGGAGACTCAGGCTGAACTCACCAACGGTGCCCACTGTTCGGACTCAAGAGGCACTCCAGCATGTTTTAAATGTCATAAGACTGCCAGCCTCAAGATTATGAATGATGGGCTCCATAAACTGATGTGAGGTTGTTATCAATGTCAGTGATAGAACCTGGGCGGGTTGGGTTTGAGTTTGAGTCCTACCTTGTGAGTGCAAAGGATTGCATTGCATACCTTAGGGAAACTTGGGAATTTGTAAAGTACTGATGTCAAATCTAAGTAAAAGGAAAGTTTTCATTAGACTAAAGAGAAGGTATGATGTGTCTGATCATGAAAGGTGCCCAAATGCTTGGCTGCTATTGAATGCTGTCGAATACAAACACAAGACTAAATGAGGTCACCCGTGTTCTTGGAAGGACTTGAGGTGACTGGACTAGGATGCCCCATAGAACGTTCCTAGGACAGCTCAACATTGGTGAGCTCTTCACCTCTGCTTGCCCTAGCAGTAGCAGATTTACTTTTGTCTGATGAGTAAATTATGGCAAGTTCTGTCCCCAAACCAAAATGGACTGCTTCACATCCCCAGAGCATCTGGGAAATTGAAACAGAATCCTAATGGGAAGAACTTAGAAGTCCTCTGTGTTGGCATGGAAGAGCTACCAGTTGGCACTTAGGAGTGAGCTGCTGGAAAAGTGGTTGTCCTCCATGTAAAAAGTATTTGACACCAGGGGTGTGTTCTCCATTGAACACTGGCTGGGGGTTTTAGTTCAGCCTGATGGCTTGTGTGATGAACTCAACTATCCTATGGTTTAGTCTCAGACCTGCGAGTCTTCTCATTTTAGATGTGAATTGCAAGTTGTAGGTGGTCACTGAAGTAGAGTGGGGGTTCGCTACAATGAAACAGGGTCTCCTCCCAAGGGAGGGGATTCCTGGTTCCCCCAAGAGTCCACCACACAGTCTCCAGCTACAAGGTGACAAAAAGGCAGTTTTATTGGAGAAGTAAAAAGTGAACAAAAAGTGAACCGACCGGCCTTGGTCGCAGCCCAGACTCGGGAGCTGAAACTGCTGACCACGTGTGCAGGATCAGGGCCCAGACTAGGGAGCTGGGACCGACTGCACGTGTGCAGCCCAGACTCGGGAGCTGGGACCGCATGTCTGCAGCCCAGACTCGGGAGCTGGGACCGCATGTCCGTGTGGCCTTCCAGCCTGGTTATAAGGCAAACATCACAGACAAACTTGTCACACGCAGGTGACCAATGAAGATACAACACTTACAGGGCATGCTAGGCCGCACGCAGGTGGCCAATAGAGTTACACTCTGTCTCATAATATTCATTTGAACTAACCTATCATTCTAGTTAGAATTGATGCATGGACTTGGCAGGGCTCACATGATGCAGGTGGATATGCCTGCTCACAGCCTGTTCCCTTGAAGCTCCCAGGCCTCAGGTGGTTAATCTACATAACTTATCATAATAAAGAGGAGGACACAGGTTCCCTTGAAGCTCCCAGGCCTCAGGTAGTCAATCTACATAGTAAAGGGGAGCTTCCCTGAATAGGGTGGGGGAGGGCTTAGTGGAGATGGAGTTGGCTTCAGCTCTTATCTGAGCTGGAGTCAACCTGAAGTCCCTCCACAGCTATTGATGGCACTGGGCAGATCTGGCCTCCCTATTACAGTCACCTACACTAAAAATGGACAATTATCGGGGACCATATCACCTCCCAGTTCATTTAATTTCCTATCACGCCTCACAGTCACTTGCTCTGTTGTAGTAAAGGAACTATAGGATTCAGATGAACAGCAAGATGGAGGGAGATGCAGGGCAAGTCTAGGCTTGTGGAAAGGGGCCCTTTTGGGGCTACCTGTGTCTCCAGGAAGTTCCCTATTTTCAGTGACCTGGAAACAAGCTATTCTACGTTACTGAGCTTGCATTATAGTGGATGACCAATTATTAGCCATCCTTCTCACCTCATGTTTTTCTTGGGTGGGGGGTGGATGTTGGAAGCCCCAATCTTAATGTCTTGGAGTCACCAGCGACCACTCCCCATCCAGAGCCTATGTAGATGCCCCAGTCATTTCATTAGCATTGAATAAAATACTACAGAGTATCCAGGCATTGAAAGTCACATGACTGGTAATGAAGACACCTGAGAATCACATTTTGGGTGCTTTCTCAAAGATGAATTGCTTTGGGGGATCTTTCTCATGTATAAATACAGGCAAAATAACTTGCCTCTCTGCCTTAGATTACTTAGTAAGAAAGGCTTAAGCTAGCTCTTGTTGCCTTTCAGCAACAAACCCAGCTTCCTAAGCTCTGGGAGACAGGCATAAGCCTCCAAGAAGAGCTTGACCACTAGAAGCAATGGCTAGAATCTGGGAGCTAGTAGTACTGATAAGCTTGTCTACAAGCAGCCTCTGGCGACTTGGATTTGAAAAACCACGCTAGTTCTAGACCTCCCCTCCATACCTAATCTATAAATGTGTGCCCATTGTGTAGAAGAATGATCCTGTGTCTTGAAGAGAATTGGGTATAAGTTTACCCCTCAACCTCTTAGATAATCTTGAACTAGATGAGAGGCAAACATTGACCATAGGGAAAGCTAGGAGAACGCCCAGTAGCCCCACTTGGCCTTGTTTTGTCTGTGAGCATTGCACACAGCTGCGCTGGCATTGGCAGAGCCCTCTTGTAAAGGGCTACTAAAGTGCTTTCTCACTTTGGCCCTCAAGGGTCATCAGTACTGTATCTAGTATCTGTTGGTGATCTTCACACTTCTGCCTTGGTTGCAGGTGGAAAGTAGAGATGGTTTCTGATTTTTCCTGCTAGCAGCATTCACCTTGTGTTGGTTCCCTAATCTCTTGAGTGGTTCCCCTCCAGTTTACAAGAATCTGGGTAGACCAGAGGGCATGTGTCTTCAGTGACTAGGACTTTGTCCCCAGGAATAATCACTCCTTTCCTGCTCAGTTCACAATGCTTTTAAGTCTGCCGGAAGTTGGACATCCCTTGAGCTGGTCACCTGCAGACCTAAGTCATCTCAGGAGCTGACATTGAAAGACCCCCGAGTTTTGGGTGGTCTTTCCCTAGGGAGACCCCTTTCCAAGGATCAGCGAGACACGCGATGGATGCAACAGCAAGAGGTTTATTGAGGGTTGCGGGTACCCGGGCGTCCAAGTCCTCGCAGGGAGATGGCGCGCCGAGGCTCGATTTGTGGGGGGTTTTAAGGGGTTTGCAGAAGCGGTTTACAGAAGCAAGAAGCATAGTTACAGGGTTCTAATTGGTCCTTTCCTTAAAGGGAATTTGCGGTTTTTCCAGTAATCATGGGTGGTTGTCTGCCTAGCCCTGAGAGTGGTTATCTGCCCTGCCTAGCCTTGAGGGCGGTTACCTGCCCTGCCTAGCCTTGAGGGCGGTTACCTGCCCTGCCTAGCCTTGGGGGTGGTTATCTGCCCTGCCTGAGGCCCTGAGTTTTGTCAAAATGTCAGCTTATTGCAAGATGGCTCTACATTTGCAAGATGGCTCTACATGTGCTTGCTGGGGGGCTTTCATTTCCCCCTTTTTCTTTGAACTGAATAAAATCTTTTATTCAACCAGGAGAGCTGTTGTTCGGGCCGCCTCAGGCTCATACTGCCTTAATTGGTGGTACTGTTGAGTAAGCACTAGGGCATGTGTAACAGACGTCCTATCCTTAACAAAAAGCAGCTAACTTATTAATACAGGGTCCTATGATCAGGACAAGAATAATCACACACAAGGGTCTGGTCACAACTCAAAGTTTTTTTACGGTGGGGCCTTGCTCTCATGACTCTAGTAGGAATAATAATAGTGGCCAGGGGATTTACAGTAGCTCATCCCCAAGCCACCAGACTACCCATAGGTAGGGTTTATGAGTGTCTAGGCTCTCTCCCTAGCTACGGAAGCACCAACCATATATATCAGGCCTAGCAAGGTAAAGTTAGCCAAGTCCATCTTTGGTACACAGCCTCTGTTGTGCCGCCAGGATAGAATGTTCTCTCTCACTGCGAATGAGTCCACAGGCTCCAGTCATCCAGGTTTGCTTGTGGGTGGCGCTTTACTCAGTTGGTAGCGGGTGTGGCTCAGGAGGAGGTCCAGTCTCATAAAGGGCCCTTACCTTGGGCCAGATCTCTTGGTGGACCTGCTATAGGGCTCTGAGGGGGGTGAAAGCTCATAACAAATGCAATTGCAAGCTAGGAATTATGGGAGGGGATCCCAAATCTGATCCTAAGGCTACACATGAGCAAATCCAGGCTTTACATACAAAACCATTTTGGCAAGGGAATCAAGTGGTTAAAGATACATGAGATCTTTTTGGTTAACATTTAGATGGCATCACATAAGTCCCTTAACCCCGCAGATGCAGGTACAGAAGTTTCACATCGAACCCCCAATTCTGACCCTATTTACCTATTTATATTATAGCCAATTTGATTATATACCAACTTTACTCATAAGCTCTAATTTTAAGACATATTGATATCATTTGCTACATACTCAAACTTTCTAGGGATTGTCATTCTTACTTTTAGCATGCCAAAACCGTTTCATCTAAAGGAAATATTTTTGCTTCCCTAATTCTCTTTCTAAAGTCTTTCTTTATACAGTTTAACATATCCCTACTCACACCACCTTTTACTTCCTCACGCCAGCAGTGACTTACTGGAACATTCTGTAACACTTGACTTTTTAAATCCCTTTCTTATTCTCCAAGGCTTACTATACTAACTTTCCTCTTTACAGTTTCTGGGGCTTCTTTGCTGCTAGAGTTTCTCTTCCTCTGGTTTGTAGAATCTAGTTTATCTCAGCTACATCAAGGCAATTTACTGTGACTCTACCCACAGGCTGTTAGGGAAAACAAAGGTGGGGCAAGGGTCAGCCTGATGGGGACTGCTGCTTCTAAAAAGCCAGACCAGAGCCAACTATCATGAGTTACTATTTTAGAGTGGATTTCTCCTGATTCCAGTGCCTTTAAGTGCCTAAGGTTGGCCAGTGGCATCTGTAAGATCCACCCTCAGGAGGGCTCCATGAAGATGCCCCCAGACAGTTTAAATCTCTGTCCAGTTACCTTGGTATCTGGCACACCTGATGGCAGTTACCTCCCTTTCTTCTGAGGTCACACCCTAATTCATCTGGACACATTTTAATACTCCCACTCCAGGCATTGCCTGGAAGTGACTCTCCAGCCTGTCATATATGCTTTGATTTTAGCAGCAGGCCAGTCTGCTTGAAAATTTCTTACAATATCCAATTTTCTTAATAGAGCTAGTTATCTCCAGTCAACTCAAGAATATCCCTCCAAAATTTTAGTTTCAGCAGATCCAAAGCACTTTCCAGCAGAAATCAGCTGCTTATGATAAGAGTCCCATTTGTTTTACCAAGATAGGGCCACACAGGGTGAAAATGTAGATTCTTCCAGATGACTGTTAGACTCTCCTTGATCCTCACTCAAATGCAATGGGCAGGGGTCATGGTGGTATCAGGCAGCAGTGGCTTCCAGTGGTTCCAGTAGAATGTCACACCTTCTGGGTTACCTGCAACTTTCTCCATAGACTGGTTAGAGAAGCTTAACCTAAGTTAACCTGAGGCATAACTTTAGTCAAATTTCCTTGTATTTTTCCTGATTCCTTCTTAAGCACACTGGCTTTTGTAGGCTGAATGTCAAGACAGCTTTAGGCAATCAATGGCCCTTGGGTCATTTCGCCAGGGCAATAAGTTTAAATCAGCTATTTAAAACCAACATAGAGGGCTTGGCCTGTAACCATTTCTCACAAGTGCAGTTTCTGTACACTGTTAACTCTGTTTTCCATGCCCCTAATTTATCCTGTCTCATCTTTCCGAAAACAATTCTGGTCCCTTGGCCCTAAAAAGGGGGCTGATGGGCGAAGATCATCCATCTTCTGTAACTTCTTCAGGCTGACTCAGGGGCGTTGGCCTTACCTAGCCAGGAACCTATAACCTTAGTCTATTTTACCAAGGGGCTGCAGGGTCAGATGTCCAGTAGGAGCTTTACTCCAAACTGGAAATTATCTTTACCATTTAACTTTTAACAACTACACAGACTTCTTTTTGAGCTACCGCAGTGTAGCCTTCTAACATCTTAGTTTGCAAAAGCATTTTCCTGACTGGCTGGGGAACTGACCTCTGATGACCTAACAGTGCCTAAAGTACCTTTGCAGGCCATTAACAGATCTCAATAAGGACACGATCTCAGGTCTACAAGCTTTCTTTCCTGAAGAGATGTATCAGCTTAGCTTTACTACCCACTATCACAGGTGACTGGCAAGTTCCTGTAAAATTCTCACTGCCAGTCAGGGCTTTGAGTACAAAGTAGACAGATATGGGCAGTAAAAGGCATGCTTACGAACTATTCTTCTAGGACCTCCCGGCTCTGATTAACTTTTGAAAGGCCAAACAGCAGTGACTCTAGGATCTGACACCCTCTCTGCCATCCAAGCAGTGGCTTACTGCCTCTGGATGCACAATCACTCTGTCCCAGGAGTAACTTTCCATGCTGGTATAAATGCACCTTTGTCATTTCTCTTGGTCCATCACTGGACTTGGACTCAGGGCCTGAGTGCTGTCCCTCAGCTCTCCAGCTCAAGTCTAGCACCCTACCATTTTGAGCCTCAAAGCAACTCATGACTAGTTCCAGCACTTCTGCTGGTCAGCTGGACAAGAAGACTCCCACAGGGACCTTTTTCTGCCCGGACTGGCTTCGGACAGCAGATTTCAGATCAATGAGTCTTACAAGAGGCCACTTTACTCCAATTAGTAGCAACAAGGTGGTCCACACAGAAATAGTTTTTAAGCATACTCTTACCTGGAGCTTATTAAGGGCCAGTGTTAGATCTTGACAAACTTGTAGGGATCATCTGTCCTTCTCTGTGGGCCTGCTGGAAATGGTTACAAAAAAAACTACAGAGAAACTGGAATGGCAATTAAACATTTTGGTAGCCATAATTCTCCTTTTCTCACTTTGCAATAATCATTTAGGGCAATTTTACTTCCAGATTTCTTATCTAGAAATGCATTCTTGATTTTCAAGGCCTTTTACTAACCTCTGTTTAACACTAACACTTTAGCTCTTATCTGTGTTGGAAAAACTCTGAAGCTTAGAGGCATTCTGAAACCGGTACTGCCCTTTGCCTTTGGGCTGCCCGTTTTAAAAGAGCCTTTTTTTTTTTCTTTTTCTTTAGTCCCAATTACCACATGGCATGAAGACCTTTGGACTCAAATGACAATTTTTCCTTAATGCAAGAATTACAATTACAAAATTAGAAATACTTATCCATTCAGCTTTCCAATAAAGTAGTGAGATAGCCCATTTTGCCATTTCCTCCTACATACAGAGAGTTAATGAGAGTTTGCTTTTATACTTGCCTCATTATGTGTAACTTAAGATAGTTACGAGTCTTACTATTACATCACATAAAATTCAGTACCTGAATCATTAAACTGATATCCAAAATAATTGTAACAAGAGTTAAAACAGTCACCAAAATTACAAACACATGAAATCCAGTCTCAGCATCTTTGCTTTTTCAATACATCCGAATTACAAAATAGCACAGGAATCAAATTACATCAGATAAATATACTTTTTAACCATTAAAAAACTTTTTTAATTCTTAGTACCTCAAGGGGCAGTTTTTTTTTTAAAATTCCAGCCAAACCATTCATTTTTACCACCAGGTTTCCAAAGTTCACCTGAAAACAAAAGAGTCAAAAGAGAGGCCTCCATGGCCTGTCCTGCCAAACAGCCTATTTTTATCCTTTCATCCTACTCCTCAGAGCTTGATGAACTGTCTTGGTGCCGGCCCCACTTCTCTTTCACTATGCAAGGACACCCCCTTTTGGCTGTCCCACCACGTGGATTCCCTCCAGGGCCTGTGCCACCATGTGGGCTGGCTAAGCTGTACTGTTGCCAGACCCTCACTTCTGTGGATAGGCATACAGGCCCATTTTTTTTCTTTTTAGAAACCCAAGCAATTTTCTCTTTTTTTAACAGTGATAAACCTTTACATCAAAATTTCTGACACTTAACCTTAATAATATTTTTTTAATTAATGAAACATTTTCTTTAGCTACGGTTCCTCTTTAAAACAATGCAATAATCCTTTAAAGCATTTGGTAATGCCCAAACTTAATGTCCATTTGAATTTAAACTTAAACTCACTCAATTTTACATCATACTAACAGTCTTGTACATGTTCACACTCACACATGCACATACACATACACACACACATTTAAAAGATCTTAAAGCGCGCAAAATTAACATCGGCCGTACATTTTCCAGTGGCAGGAGGTATTCTTGCCAATCTTACTCCTGTAACTCCCAAATTTTAAGACAAAGCTTTTAACAAATGATTTTAGCATTCTCCAGCCTCATTTTCCAGGGCTTGATAATTTTAGCACACCAAATAATTTTCTGCTGAAGAAGGCTGGGTGGAGGTCACCCAGAGTTCTTTTTGCGGACACTCACACTCTGATTGTGGGCTGTCGCCTGTACATCTTTCAAATGAGCTGAATATAAATCCAAGGGGGTAGAGGGAATATGTCCTATTACGTCCATCACAGTCAGGAGATACAAAAACAGGGAAGAACAGTCCAGACCAGACAAAAAATTTTTTACAACATAATTTTTTTCTAGTATGTAATTGGATTTACTATTACTTTCTTTTCTAATTTACCACCAGACCTAGTCTCCTCAGTACTCACTCTCGTCCTAGGCCCTTCTGCTTTTAATTTCACTTTCTCTTTTACATCAAAGTCCAGTTAACCACATCATTTAGACTTCTCAGAGCATTTTACATAAACCAGACAAACATACAAAAGTGGCGAGAGTAAAAGCAGTTTGACAATTCTGGAGAAGCAACGCTGCTAAGAAAAGGTAGGGAGGAAAATTCTGCTGGGGACATAAAGAGAAAGAGAAGGAGTCATCCCTGGAAGTCTTCTGTTTGCCACATTCTCAGCTTAGTCCCCATGCCTAGGAGGAATTTCTCCCGCCAGTGTGGAGAGAGGTTAGACACAGTTACACACAGACCACATAAAAAAATAAAACACATAAAGGAATTCAACAAACACAGGACAAGGTAACAAAACAGGTTATGCAGGTTTGACACAAAAGAGATATACAGAGTCCTAGGACAGACAAAACAAAGAGCAGGGAGACAAGACAAAGACAGACTTTCGCGGCGCGGCTTCGGCGGAAAACCGAAAACAAAACTTCAAATGGAGACTGTAACTGTGAGAGTCCGGATCTCTCGTCTCCCTAACAAATCACGTAGCCCTCGGTTAGCGGGGCAGCCCCGAATGGACTGACTCTTTTCCAGGCTACGGATAACAAATGGGCCAGCTTGGCCCCCAAACACCACTGGGACGTCTCCCAGGGCTGCGGTCGGGAGTGCGAGCTCGTCAGCTCCTCCACAGAGCCGCCAAATACAAATCTAGTTAGCTAACTAGTACAAATGCAAACGCAAGCGCAGAACACAGAAACAGAGACACAGACAAGTGCGATCGCTGGCCAGCTTACCTCCCGTCGGTGGGTCGGTGGTCCCTGGGTGGGGGTCTCCTATCCCGGACGAGCCCCCAGCTGAAAGACCCCCGAGTTTTTGGGTGGTCTTTCCCTAGGGAGACCCCTTTCCAAGGATCAGCGAGACACGCGATGGATGCAACAGCAAGAGGTTTATTGAGGGTTGCGGGTACCCGGGCGTCCAAGTCCTCGCAGGGAGATGGCGCGCCGAGGCTCGATTTGTGGGGGGTTTTTAAGGGGTTTGCAGAAGCGGTTTACAGAAGCAAGAAGCATAGTTACAGGGTTCTAATTGGTCCTTTCCTTAAAGGGAATTTGCGGTTTTTCCAGTAATCATGGGTGGTTGTCTGCCTAGCCCTGAGAGTGGTTATCTGCCCTGCCTAGCCTTGAGGGCGGTTATCTGCCCTGCCTAGCCTTGGGGGTGGTTATCTGCCCTGCCTAGCCTTGGGGGTGGGTATCTGCCCTGCCTAGCCTTGGGGGTGGTTATCTGCCCTGCCTAGCCCTGAGTTTTGTCAAAATGTCAGCTTATTGCAAGATGGCTCTACATGTGCTTGCTGGGGGGCTTTCAACAACCAAGATGGCTTTTCTTTGATAGGGTCTTGTCCAGTGGTTCTTTTCTCAGCATGCTTGTATTGAGAATGGCACAGACACAAGTTGAGATGTTCCTGAGTGGAGGCCTAGCTGTGCCCTTCCAGCACTGAGGACTTCAGTTCCCGCTGGATTCTGCTGTCTGCTCTGCCCTTGTGGAGCAAGCCAGCTCTCTTGTCCTTGGGTGCCTTCACATGGGTCCTGGGTGGGCCCACCGTGGCACCCTTTCTGACTTTTCATAGTCCAAATATCTGGACTCTTCCTCTTGCCCTTTCCTTTGGTCTCAGAGGATTGGCCTCCGCAGGAAGCTCCCCAGGATTGTCCTGCATAGTCTTGCATAGATTTCTTTTTAAAAGGAAGTTTACTAAAATTGGTCTGTAATTAGGTGTGAGCAGTGTTTGCATGTAAGCATGAGCTTGCATGGCAGCAATGGAAATTACCAGAGTTCTCAAGGGTCAACATATGGGTAGATCTGCCTGGACTTTATCAAAGGTCACTGGACATGAGTTACTGGACACTCCTAAAATACAGTGATAGTAGAATAGTAAGAACAGTGAAGGAGGATGCTAAGTTGTCCAAAAGTGGAGATCAGGCTCATTGGAAATATCCAGCAGCATCTGGTGAAGAAAATTTAAATACCAGTGGAAGAGTATCAGGCAATACAGCCATCTAAGTTCTTTGGACTAAAAGGACAGTATAAACTTGTTTAGCCAAGGGAATCACTTCTCTGAGAGATGGCTACCTCTGAAGCCGACTGAAGACAAAACTCCAATGCAAAAGTAGAGCTCAGAAGCTGAGGAACAGGGCGGGGGCTGAAAGTCTGGGGAAAACTCTTCAGCTGCAGCCACATAAGTCTCTGTGTCTCTCCAGCAGGGATATTAGCTTTAGGGATCTCCTACAAGTGAAGGAACTGCACTAGGAGAGTCATTTTAGATCAATCAGATATGTTCTCATAAAAAGTCTTGGAGGCCTCAAACTGAGGAGTTTTCTGTACTTTCCCAGCATTGTAAGTCTAGAAAAGTTGGGTTTGGCTACATAACGGCTCAGGCTCCTGTTGCTCCCTCCATACAGATTTGTGTACCCCACTGCTGGCCAGACAGCTGTCCCTACTCCTAGGAGCCTTATATTTTAGCTTCTACTCAGATTTGCTATCCAGCTATAGATTTCTCTAACTAGTTGGTCTGATAAAGGGAACACTATCTCAACTTGAAAGAATAGAATGGTGGCTGTTGGAACTAGAAAGAAACAACTAGCTATATCATTTAAACATGGCTTGTGAGATTCCTTTTGAGGAATAAATCCTTTGAAGCTAGCTGTATCCGGGCATGCTTTGGGTGGTTTTCCTATGAACTCCCTCAACCTGAATCTGCTCTGGACTTGAATATATTCTAGGTGGCTCAAGCCTGAAAAAGCCAACTGTCTTTGCCCATTTTGTGCTACTCTAACAGTCGATATGCTCAAAGAACAAAAGTCTTGTTTCTAAGGGTGAAAGGCAAGTACCAGACCACAATGGGCTGAGCCCTCCTTGCCATTCTTTGGCCAAAGGTGAGAGGTGTAAATGCATCCACTCATAAGGAATGTGCTCATGTGATGTGTGCATTCTCCCATTTGAAAAGCTATTATTACCACCTTTCCTCGAGAGTGTCCCACCTCCTAACACTGTTGTATCAGTGGTTACATTTTCAGCACAGAAACTCTGTAAGTACAAACAGTACCAGCTCTTGAGTTCCCTTCTGGAGACTCAGGCTGAACTCACCAACGGTGCCCACTGTTCGGACTCAAGAGGCACTCCAGCATGTTTTAAATGTCATAAGACTGCCAGCCTCAAGATTATGAATGATGGGCTCCATAAACTGATGTGAGGCTGTTATCAATGTCAGTGATAGAACCTGGGCGGGTTGGGTTTGAGTTTGAGTCCTACCTTGTGAGTGCAAAGGATTGCATTGCATACCTTAGGGAAACTTGGGAATTTGTAAAGTACTGATGTCAAATCTACGTAAAAGGAAAGTTTGCATTTGACTAAAGAGAAGGTATGATGTGTCTGATCATGAAAGGTACCCAAATGCTTGGCTGCTATTGAATGCTGTCGAATACAAACACAAGACTAAATGAGGTCACCTGTGTTCTTGGAAGGACTTGAGGTGACTGGACTAGGATGCCCCATAGAACGTTCCTAGGACAGCTCAACATTGGTGAGCTCTTCACCTCTGCTTGCCCTAGCAGTAGCAGATTTACTTTTGTCTGATGAGTAAATTATGGCAAGTTCTGTCCCCAAACCAAAATGGACTGCTTCACATCCCCAGAGCATCTGGGAAATTGAAACAGAATCCTAATGGGAAGAACTTAGAAGTCCTCTGTGTTGGCATGGAAGAGCTACCAGTTGGCACTTAGGAGTAAGCTGCTGGAAAAGTGGTTGTCCTCCATGTAAAAAGTATTTGACACCAGGGGTGTGTTCTCCATTGAACACTGGCTGGGGGTTTTAGTTCAGCCTGATGGCTTGTGTGATGAACTCAACTATCCTATGGTTTAGTCTCAGACCTGCGAGTCTTCTCATTTTAGATGTGAATTGCAAGTTGTAGGTGGTCACTGAAGTAGAGTGGGGGTTCGCTACAATGAAACAGGGTCTCCTCCCAAGGGAGGGGATTCCTGGTTCCCCCAAGAGTCCACCACACAGTCTCCAGCTACAAGGTGACAAAAAGGCAGTTTTATTGGGGAAGTAAAAAGTGAACAAAAAGTGAACCGACCGGCCTTGGTCGCAGCCCAGACTCGGGAGCTGAAACTGCTGACCACGTGTGCAGGATCAGGGCCCAGACTAGGGAGCTGGGACCGACTGCACATGTGCAGCCCAGACTCGGGAGCTGGGACCGCATGTCTGCAGCCCAGACTCGGGAGCTGGGACCGCATGTCTGTGTGGCCTTCCAGCCTGGTTATAAGGCAAACATCACAGACAAACTTGTCACACGCAGGTGACCAATGAAGATACAACACTTACAGGGCATGCTAGGCCGCACGCAGGTGGCCAATAGAGTTACACTCTGTCTCATAATATTCATTTGAACTAACCTATCATTCTAGTTAGAATTGATGCATGGACTTGGCAGGGCTCACATGATGCAGGTGGATATGCCTGCTCACAGCCTGTTCCCTTGAAGCTCCCAGGCCTCAGGTGGTTAATCTACATAACTTATCATAATAAAGAGGAGGACACAGGTTCCCTTGAAGCTCCCAGGCCTCAGGTAGTCAATCTACATAACTTATCATAATAAAGAGGAGGACACAGGTTCCCTTGAAGCTCCCAGGCCTCAGGTAGTCAATCTACATAGTAAAGGGGAGCTTCCCTGAATAGGGTGGGGGAGGGCTTAGTGGAGATGGAGTTGGCTTCAGCTCTTATCTGAGCTGGAGTCAACCTGAAGTCCCTCCACAGCTATTGATGGCACTGGGCAGATCTGGCCTCCCTATTACAGTCACCTACACTAAAAATGGACAATTATCGGGGACCATATCACCTCCCAGTTCATTTAATTTCCTATCACGCCTCACAGTCGCTTGCTCTGTTGTAGTAAAGGAACTATAGGATTCAGATGAACAGCAAGATGGAGGGAGATGCAGGGCAAGTCTAGGCTTGTGGAAAGGGGCCCTTTTGGGGCTACCTGTGTCTCCAGGAAGTTCCCTATTTTCAGTGACCTGGAAACAAGCTATTCTACGTTACTGAGCTTGCATTATAGTGGATGACCAATTATTAGCCATCCTTCTCACCTCATGTTTTTCTTGGGTGGGGGGTGGATGTTGGAAGCCCCAATCTTAATGTCTTGGAGTCACCAGCGACCACTCCCCATCCAGAGCCTATGTAGATGCCCCAGTCATTTCATTAGCATTGAATAAAATACTACAGAGTATCCAGGCATTGAAAGTCACATGACTGGTAATGAAGACACCTGAGAATCACATTTTGGGTGCTTTCTCAAAGATGAATTGCTTTGGGGAATCTTTCTCATGTATAAATACAGGCAAAATAACTTGCCTCTCTGCCTTAGATTACTTAGTAAGAAAGGCTTAAGCTAGCTCTTGTTGCCTTTCAGCAACAAACCTAGCTTCCTAAGCTCTGGGAGACAGGCATAAGCCTCCAAGAAGAGCTTGACCACTAGAAGTGTTAGGTCCTCTCCCTGAGGGCTACAAGCAGATGCCCCCACCTCATTAAGTCTCCACCCAGTTACCTGGGTAACCAGCAGACCTGGAGGCAGTTACCTCCTCTTTCCCTGAGGTCACCTCCTAATCCACCTGGCCACACCCCTTGCCCCTGCCCTAAATAAAGCAGGGCTGGGTGGGGGTCGCGCGCTCTCTCTCTCTCCCTTCTCTCAGGCCATGGATCACCTTGGCCACAGGCCAGCAGTTCGGTAATAAACGTTCTCTCCTGCCTGAATACCGCGTGGCGTTCTCCTTTACCGGCTACCTACTTTAAAAACCTAACAAGAAGCAATGGCTAGAATCTGGGAGCTAGTAGTACTGATAAGCTTGTCTACAAGCAGCCTCTGGCGACTTGGATTTGAAAAACCAGGCTAGTTCTAGACCTCCCCTCCATACCTAATCTATAAATGTGTGCCCATTGTGTAGAAGAATGATCCTGTGTCTTGAAGAGAATTGGGTATAAGTTTACCCCTCAACCTCTTAGATAATCTTGAACTAGATGAGAGGCAAACATTGACCATAGGGAAAGCTAGGAGAATGCCCAGTAGCCCCACTTGGCCTTGTTTTGTCTGTGAGCATTGCACACAGCTGGGCTGGCATTGGCAGAGCCCTCTTGTAAAGGGCTACTAAAGTGCTTTCTCACTTTGGCCCTTGTAATGGGGAGACCAGATCTGCCCAGTGCCATTAATAGCTGTGGAGGGACTTCAGGTTGACTCCAGCTCAGATTAGAGCAGAAGCCAACTCCATCTCCACTAAGCCCTCCCCCACCCTATTCAGGGAAGCTCCCTTTACTATGTAGATTGACTACCTGAGGCCTGGGAGCTTCAAGGGAACCTGTGTCCTCCTCTTTATTATGATAAGTTATGTAGATTAACCACCTGAGGCTTGGGAGCTTCAAGGAAACCAGCTATGAATAGGCATATCCGCCTGAGTCATGTGTGCCCTGCCAAATCCATGCGTCAATTCGAACTAGAATGATAGGTTAGTTCAAATGAATATTATGAGACAGACTGTAACTCTATTGGCCACCTGCGTGCGGCCTAGCATGCTCTGTAAGTGTTGTATCTTCATTGGTCACCTGCGTGTGACAAGTTTGTCTGTGATGTTTGCCTTATAACCAGGCTGGAAGGCCACACGGGGGCGGTCCCAGCTCCCGAGTCTGGGCCGCCCAGGTGTGTACAAGCCCAGCTCCCGAGTCTGCGCTCCACACGTGGTTGGCAGTTTCGGCTCCCGAGTCCGGGCTGCGACCAAGGCCTGTCGGTTCACTTTTTGTTCACTTTTTACTTCCCCAATAAAACTGTCTTTTTGTCACCTTGTAGCTGGAGACTGTGTGGTGGACTCCTGGGAGAACCAGGAATCCCTTCCCTTGGGGGGAACCCTATTTCATTGTAGCGAACCCCCACTCTACTTCAGCCCTCATGAGTCATCAGTACTGTATCTAGTATCTGTTGGTGACCTTCACACTTCTGCCTTGGTTGCAGGTGGAAAGTAGAGATGGTTTCTGATTTTTCCTGCTAGCAGCAGTCACCTTGTGTTGGTTCCCTAATCTCTTGAGTGGTTCCCCTCCAGTTTACAAGAATCTGGGTACACCAGAGGGCATGTGTCTTCAGTGACTAGGACTTTGTCCCCAGGAATAAACACTCCTTTCCTGCTCAGTACACAATGCTTTTAAGTCTGCCGGAAGTTGGACAAGCCTTGACCTGGTCACCTGCAGACCTAAGTCATCTCAGGAGGTGACATAGCTTCTTCATAGGAAGACTTTTGACACTGTGCTTAATATGTTTTTTTTAATGTTTGACTTTTATTTGACACATATATACATCTCAGATGAATCACAAAGTATATTCACTTAGAAAAGTTGACTCTACCCAAAAATGCACAACAGATTTCAGTGAGCAGAGATTAATAAGTACTCCTAACCCTCAGGTAGAAGTAATACACTGTCCACTTACATGTTCACTGACTCAAGACAAGGTGCTAGAGAAAAACCTGAAACAGTCCTAAGTAAATTTGGGAAGTCACAGAGAGAAACAGGATTTCTCAAGTTGTAAGACTCTAAGCCTATCTGGATAGTACTTTTCTGTGGGTTTCTCAATAGGAGTCCAGACCTCACCAAACACCTTCAAAGACTAGGCAGCCCAGAAGCACAGGGGGGTAGTTATTCCAGTAGGCTGCATACAAGAACCACATAAAGGATGTTAAAAGGAAACCAAGGACCAGATGTTGAGTCCTTGTGTCCACAGTTGGAATATAGTTGGATCTTAGGTCGTTCTCCACTTCTGGGCTGATGGTCGCTCAAATAACATCTCATAATCCAGCTGCCCTCTGTTTAAAGAACTTTCTGTTCAGGGCACTGTCTTGACCCCATCCTGAGTCAAAGGAAGTGGTGTCTTGATCCACAAGGTGTGTATATTTGGTACGACCAGAACGTCCAAAGTTCTTGACCTGCATGACTTTGGGAAGGATCGTTTTGTCAAAATGATCCTCAAGGGTCGGTGAGCTGAAATCTCTCTTGTATAGTTCTTCATCCTCATCCATGAAGAAGGCACCTCGGTGATAATACTTCTGTAAAAACTTGTATTTGCCTTTCACAGCTTTGTTGGTGATGACTTTCCCATTTGCCCGAAGCTCAGCTTGTCTCTCTTCCTCAGTCAGGTTTCGCATGCGTCGAATTTCTGCTTTTTCCTTTTCAAGTGCTGCTCGGTCTTCTCGGTCCCTCTTGATTCTTTTGAGCTCTCGAACTTTCCACGCCTCATAGTCATCCTCCTGGTTTTCATCATCAGTGTTTAGAGCATCCAGTGCGGCCAGGGACCGTGTGTTCTCCTGGAGCTCTTTCTTGGTCTCTGCTTCGACAATCTTGAGTGTGTACTTGCGCCTCTCCTCAGCCACGCGTTTAGCTTCCTGCTCCAACTCCCTCTGTTTTAGGGCTTGGGCCTCATGTTCTTGACCTGTCACTCGGTCCTCCTTTCGAATGAAGACTGGCTTCAGGCGAGGCTCCATCTCGTCTTCACTGTCTGTGTACTCTTCGTATTCAGAGTCTGATTCCGACTCTTCCCCAGCACGTCCTTCCTCTTCCACCTCCATGACATCCATCTCTTCCTTTCTTCTTTCCTGTGCTCGCTGGCACATCAGGCCACGGCGCCGTTCTATTTCCTCATCATGCATTTCTTCCTCCTCTCCTTCACTGCTGTCTTCTCCTTCCATGTGACAATCATCTCCCTGGACTTTGGAGTCACTTTCTCCTACCACTTCAGGTTCCACTGTTTCCCGATGTCGAGCCAATCTGGCTTCCACATCTTCCCTGATCCGGTTTCGTAAGCGCCGCACACGAGGGTCACTAAATGAGTCCTCGTCCTGCTCCTCAGGCTCTGTGGCTCGTTCTCTGGCTCGCTTTAGGACCTGAAATTCTTCCTCATCTGAGGACTCCAGAGGGGCGTAGTGTGGCCTCTTTCCGGATACATAGCGTTTCACCTTCACTCTCTCCATGGAAAGCTCACCTTTCTCATTGCGAGCCAGGACGGCCCCAGCCGTGCACTGGAGAGGAGGCCGCTTCACGAGCGCGCTTGGCACCGACATGTCGACCCCAGCGGCAGTGCTTCCCAAACTCGATGAATCCCAAACGAGGCGCAAGGACCACGAGCCAGAACACCTTCTTCCCTCCTGGGCGACTCTGACTGGACTGCGAAGCTGGCAGAGACGACCTCCGCCCGAGCTGGTCAGGCCGGCAGTGTGCGAGCCCAGGACCGAGGGACGGCTACTTATGCGCCTGGGCCTTGGCTGTCCTCGCGTTCTCTGTCTCGCGATGCTTCCAAGGTTGCTCGATTGCCAATTTCAGCGTCATGGTGCAGAGTGGGGGGGTGGGAGGGAGGGGGAGGAAGTGTTTCTTACCTGAGGCCTGGCAAGACTCAAATGAAATTCTCACCCATTTGTCTGGGTTTTGCAGCTGGGCAGGAAAGATAGAGTGAATAGGAAACTTGAAGGAATAGGATGGTCATTGGCATTGGCCCACGTTGGTGTGATGGCTACGCCCCACTGCAGAAGGAGGAGATCCCGCCCTATGTTGATGGGACCGGAAGCTCCACCCCTGCACTGCTGGTGTGGGGAAATTAGAGGGGAGTACTTGGGGATAGGAGGGGGAAGGAGACAGAGAGGAAAGGGAAGAAGCCAGAGTCCAGACTGGCAACGAGGGGAGGAGCAGAGCCCGGCTGGTCAGTGGAAGAAAAGAGCAGGCGGAGGAGAGGAGGAGAAGCTGAGTAGGGCGGTGAGGAGAACCAGGGCGCCGGAAGAGGAGTGGAGCTGTACCAGACCGGCCAGAGGAATGGGCAGAACCGACCGAAGCCTTAGCCCTGAGGGAGGGTCCGAACCCTGAGGCCTGAGAGAGGGTCGGAAACCTTGGGCCTGAGGGAGGGTCCGAAACCTGAGGTCTGAGGGAGGGTCAGCAACCTGGGGCCTGAGGGAGGGTCCGAAACCTGAGGTCTGAGGGAGGGTCAGCAACCTGGGGCCTGAGGGAGGGTCCGAAACCTGGGCCCTGAGGGAGGGTCGGAAACCTGGGGCCAGCATAGAAGCCTAAGACCAGGGGTGAGGGGCGGGCTTGAGGCTTAAAACTTGAGGAGAGGATCCTAGAGGATGGTTGCTTGGTCCTCTGGAGGTTTGGAGTCCGGGAGGCTGAGGTGGTTAGAAATTAAGGTGGAAGTTCAGAGGTTAAGTCAGGACTCAGGTCTGGGTACTGGGTAACTAACCCAGAACAAGGTAGTCACAGGCAAGCGCTAGGAGGTGGAGGGTGGCTCTGGTTCCTGGTCTCAGATTGTAAATAAAATCCCTTTGTAAATCCCCTTCCCACCTTAAATTGTGCCTCAGTGTATTCTTGCTCTCCTGGAACACAACAGGATGCCTTCACCTGATGAAGGAACTGCAATTCAGGCCCGAGGCCAAAACTTGGAGGCCTTTGCCCTACTCAAACCCTCAGTGGACTTTTAGCCTTCACATTCCTTCTGGTACATGTGCTAACTGCATCAGTCAGTTACTCATTTTCTTTACTTTTGTGCTGGTACTGAGCTTAAAACACAAGGTATGGCAATTTCTGGAAAGGCACTCCACCCTTGGAGCCAAACCCCAGACCTCAAAATCCTTCTGTTTTCTGGAAACTGCTCTTCCTGGTGTGGTAGAGGAGAGATACAATGAGCATATGTCTAAATGAGTATAGTTCCAAAGTTAAAGACATTGGTGTGCAGACTTAATGTGGTTGTAAAGAGAATGAAGTATGGCCTGATCCCTAACTCTGGGCCTGAATACAGGGATTTTTTTTTCTTTAAGGGGGTATGGAAGATGCTGGAAAGATATTGAACAAGATTTCCTCAACCTATCAAATTCACTTGAGTCGACCCTTGTCCTTTGAATGAGTGGTGAGAGGGAGGATAGAAACTAGTCTATGAACCAGCACATCACTTTTGAACAGATGACTCTGGATCCTGAGCTTCCACCTCCAAGCTGCTCCGTAGGGTCTCATGAGCTCATCCTCTTTCCTTTCCTGACCAAAAATGCCTTTTACTCTGTAGAACCTGAAAGTGAGCTAGCTAAAAACTTTCCAAAGAAAAACCAGTCCAGCAGCTGTTCCAAAGACATACCTAGCTGGAATGCCATGCACTTTCTCATGGCTCAGAAGAAACAAGGACGTTGAAGGGTTCAGATTAAAGTGACAGGTGAAAATGACAACTTCTGCTTCCTTCTAACAATAGAAAATTCCCATTTATGGGGATACTGTGTGAAAGAGGCAGCATAGGCCAGGAGCCAGACCCATCAGATTGGGTTCTGGGATGTTCTGTGTGGAGAGTCACAGATGAGGTTACCACCTACCTAGGCTGTATATTTCTCAGCTTCTAAAACCTTTGAAACTTAAGGAATGACCTTTTTGCCCTTCATAGGTAAGCTTGTCTCTTGAAGCTCACTTTGGATCATGTTTGAGGTTCAGTGTTAAGAGAAACGAGGCATGTCTTCAGTTCTTCTTTTCCTTGTGAAACCAGATGAATTATCACTCAGAAGCAGGTATATTCTGCTTCATGCAAGCTCTTGTGTGAAGAAATTGAGGTAGACACTATAGGCTGGTGTTCTTGCCCATGCATATAAACCACCTCCCTACTTGATGTTGGTCTGGTGTGTGCTTCATGCTATAATGAACTTGAATGCAGAACTTCCTTTCTTGGGAAGTGCTCCATGCAGACTCCCCCTAACTGGATCATGTCCCATGTCTCCTGAAGATCTCGGCTCTTCTCTCTGGATCACCAGGGAGAGTCAAGCTGGCTTTTCTTGGATAGGGTCTTGTCCAGTGGTTCTTTTCTCAGCATGCTTGTATTGAGAATGGCACAGACACAAGTTGAGATGTTCCTGAGTGGAGGCCTAGCTGTGCCCTTCCAGCACTGAGGAATTCAGTTCCCGCTGGATCCTGCTGTCTGCTCTTGTGGAGCAAGCCAGCCCTCCCGCCTTTGGTGCCTTCCCATGGGTCCGGGGTGGGCCCACTGTGGCGCCCTTTCTGACTTTTCAAAGTCCATGTATCAGGACTCTTCTTCCTGCCCTTTCCTTTGGTCTCAGAGGATTGGCCCCCGCAGAAAGCTCCCCAGGATTGTCCGGCACAGTCTTGCATTGATTTCTTTTTAAAAGGAAGTTTACTAAAATTGGTCTGTAATTAGGTGTGAGCAGTGTTTGCATGTAAGCATGAGCTTGCATGGCAGCAATGGAAATTACCACAGTTTTCAAGGGTCAACATATGGGTAGATCTGCCTGGACTTTATCAAAGGTCACTGGACATGAGTTACTGGACACTCCTAAAATACAGTGATAGTAGAGTAGTAAGAACAGTGAAGGAGGTTGCTAAGTTGTCCAAAAGTGGAGATCAGGCTCATTGGAAATATCCAGCAGCATCTGGTGAAGAAAATTTAAATACCAGTGGAAGAGTATCAGGCAATACAGCCATCTAAGTTCTTTGGACTAAAAGGACAGTATAAACTTGTTTAGCCAAGGGAATCACTTCTCTGAGAGATGGCTACCTCTGAAGCCGACTGAAGACAAAACTCCAATGCAAAAGTAGAGCTCAGAAGCTGAGGAACAGGGCGGGGGCTGAAAGTCTGGGGAAAACTCTTCAGCTGCAGCCACATAAGTCTCTGTGTCTCTCCAGCAGGGATATTAGCTTTAGGGATCTCCTACAAGTGAAGGAACTGCACTAGGAGAGTCATTTTAGATCAATCAGATGTGTTCTCATAAAAAGTCTTGGAGGCCTCAAACTGAGGAGTTTTCTGTACTTTCCCAGCATTGTAAGTCTAGAAAAGTTGGGTTTGGCTACATAACGGCTCAGGCTCCTGTTGCTCCCTCCATACAGATTTGTGTACCCCACTGCTGGCCAGACAGCTGTCCCTACTCCTAGGAGCCTCATATTTTAGCTTCTACTCAGATTTGCTATCCAGCTATAGATTTCTCTAACTAGTTTGTCTGATAAAGGGAACACTATCTCAACTTGAAAGAATAGAATGGTGGCTGTTGGAACTAGAAAGAAACAACTAGCTATATCATTTAAACATGGCTTGTGAGATTCCTTTTGAGGAATAAATCCTTTGAAGCTAGCTGTATCCGGGCATGCTTTGGGTGGTTTTCCTATGAACTCCCTCAACCTGAATCTGCTCTGGACTTGAATATATTCTAGGTGGCTCAAGCCTGAAAAAGCCAACTGTCTTTGCCCATTTTGTGCTACTCTAACAGTTGATATGCTCAAAGAACAAAAGTCTTGTTTCTAAGGGTGAAAGGCAAGTACCAGACCACAATGGGCTGAGCCCTCCTTGCCATTCTTTGGCCAAAGGTGAGAGGTGTAAATGCATCCACTCATAAGGAATGTGCTCATGTGATGTGTGCATTCTCCCATTTGAAAAGCTATTATTACCACCTTTCCTCGAGAGTGTCCCACCTCCTAACACTGTTGTATCAGTGGTTACATTTTCAGCACAGAAACTCTGTAAGTACAAACAGTACCAGCTCTTGAGTTCCCTTCTGGAGACTCAGGCTGAACTCACCAACGGTGCCCACTGTTCGGACTCAAGAGGCACTCCAGCATGTTTTAAATGTCATAAGACTGCCAGCCTCAAGATTATGAATGATGGGCTCCATAAACTGATGTGAGGTTGTTATCAATGTCAGTGATAGAACCTGGGCGGGTTGGGTTTGAGTTTGAGTCCTACCTTGTGAGTGCAAAGGATTGCATTGCATACCTTAGGGAAACTTGGGAATTTGTAAAGTACTGATGTCAAATCTAAGTAAAAGGAAAGTTTTCATTAGACTAAAGAGAAGGTATGATGTGTCTGATCATGAAAGGTGCCCAAATGCTTGGCTGCTATTGAATGCTGTCGAATACAAACACAAGACTAAATGAGGTCACCCGTGTTCTTGGAAGGACTTGAGGTGACTGGACTAGGATGCCCCATAGAACGTTCCTAGGACAGCTCAACATTGGTGAGCTCTTCACCTCTGCTTGCCCTAGCAGTAGCAGATTTACTTTTGTCTGATGAGTAAATTATGGCAAGTTCTGTCCCCAAACCAAAATGGACTGCTTCACATCCCCAGAGCATCTGGGAAATTGAAACAGAATCCTAATGGGAAGAACTTAGAAGTCCTCTGTGTTGGCATGGAAGAGCTACCAGTTGGCACTTAGGAGTGAGCTGCTGGAAAAGTGGTTGTCCTCCATGTAAAAAGTATTTGACACCAGGGGTGTGTTCTCCATTGAACACTGGCTGGGGGTTTTAGTTCAGCCTGATGGCTTGTGTGATGAACTCAACTATCCTATGGTTTAGTCTCAGACCTGCGAGTCTTCTCATTTTAGATGTGAATTGCAAGTTGTAGGTGGTCACTGAAGTAGAGTGGGGGTTCGCTACAATGAAACAGGGTCTCCTCCCAAGGGAGGGGATTCCTGGTTCCCCCAAGAGTCCACCACACAGTCTCCAGCTACAAGGTGACAAAAAGGCAGTTTTATTGGGGAAGTAAAAAGTGAACAAAAAGTGAACCGACCGGCCTTGGTCGCAGCCCAGAC
>NW_025959894.1:0-31946 GCF_023159225.1 Perognathus longimembris pacificus | reverse complement strand
TCTCCGCGTCTCTTATCCCAGAGTTCTATCCTTGTGTCCCATCTCGTTCCTATCCTAAAGTGCTATTGTAGATTCAGATCCTAGTTTTCTTTCCTAGAGTCCTTTTGTAAGACATATTCTTGTGTCCCATCCTAGTGTCTGTTCGGATTGTCCTGTCATAGATTCCTATCCTAGTCCTAGACCATTCTTATTCTATTTTCTAATCCTAGAGTCTTATCGTACAGTACTATCCTTGTACAATCTTAGTCCTACCCAGTATCCTATCCTAGATTCCAATTCTAGCCCTCTTCTAATAATTTCCTAGTGTCCCATCCTACAGTCCTGTCCTAGTCCTGTACTAGTGTCTTCACCAAGAATCCTATCCTAGATCCCATCATAGACACCTATTCTAGTCCTATCCTAATACTCTCCTAGAGTACGATCATAGACCTGTCATAGAGTCCTATACTAGTGTCCTAATGTAGACTCCTATACTAGAAGCCTATACCAAAGTCCAGTCCTAATCCTATCATAAAGTCCTGTCCTAGAGTCATATCTTACATTCCTATTCCATTTTCCTATCCTACTGTGCAATCCTTTAGGGGTATACTAGAATTGTATCCTCCATTCATATCCTACAGTTCAATTATAGAGGCCTATCCTAGAGTCCATTACAAGAGTCCTATCTTATCCTCCCTATCCTAGGGTCTTCTACTGAAGCCCTATCCTAGTTCAATCCTAGGGTCGTGTCCTAGGGTCCTATCCTACTTGTCTCATGGAGTCCTATCCTTATATTCCTATCATAGAGTCCTACAGCAGTAGTGTCTTATAGTCCTATCCTAGTTCTATCCTAGACCTATTGTAGTCCTATTATTGTCCCATCCTAGAGTCATATCCAGGGCCTATATGAGACTCCTATCCTACAGGACTATCCTAGTCTTACCCTTGAGTTCTATCTGAGTGTCTTATTTCAGTTCTATCCCAGAATCTTATCCTAGAGTCCTATCTTTGTATCCTTTCCTAGAGTCCTATTAGGCAGACATATCCCTGTGTGCTATCATAGAGTCCTTTCCTAATGACCTATCATATATTCTTATCCTAGACTTTTCCTAGTCCTATCCCAGTCCAATCCTAGAGTCAGCTACTACAATCCTATCCTAGTTGTATCCTAGGGTCGTATGATAAATTCCTAACCTAGTCCTGTTTGGGAGTCCTTTTCCACAGTCTTATCGTAGAGTTCTTGCCCATCCTATGTTACTCTTATCCCAGTGCCCTGTTATACTCTTATACTAGTCCAATCCTAGGGCTATCACACATTCCTACTCTAGTGTCCTATCATAGACACCTATCCTATTACTATGCTATAGTCCTATTCTAGTCCTATCCTAGGGACTTATCCTGGAGTCCTATCCTAATTCACCCGTACAGTCCTACCCAATATATCTATTCTAGAGTACTACCCACGTAGTAGCTATTACTCCTATCCTAGTCCTATCCTTGACCTACTCTTGTCCTCTTCTTTTCCTATCGTTGAGGACTATTCTTGAGGACTATCCTAGTCTTATCCTAGAGTCCCATCCCAGTTTCCTATATCAGTGCTATCCTAGAGTCCTATCCTAGTGTCCTTTCCTAATGTCCTATTTGATAGACGTATCCTTGTGTCCTATCCTCGATTCTTTTCATAGTGACCTATCATAGATTCCGCTCCTAGTCATATGTTAGTCCAATCCTACTCCAATCCTAGAGTCCTCTACTAAAGACCTATCCTAGAGTCGTATCCTGGAGTGCTATCCTATTTCTGACATAGAGTCCTATCCTAAAGTCTTATGATAGAGTCCTATTGTAGTCCTATCTTTACTCCTATCCTAGTGCTTTCCTAGACATATTCTAGTCCTATGCTAGAGTCATATCCTAGCTTTCTATCCTAGATCACTATCCCAGATTCCTATCCCTGAGTCTTATCCTAGTATCCTATCTGATTCTTATCCCAGAGTCCTAACCTTGTGTCCCATCTCATTCCTATTCTAGTGTCCTATTCTAGAGTCCTATCAAACTGTTCTTTCCTAGAGTCCTATTCAACAGACCATATGCTTGTGTCCCCTCCTAGAGTGTGTTCCTACTTTTTTAAATCATAGATTCCTATCCAGGTCCTTGCCTATTCTTATTCTATTTTTTAATCCTAGAGTCTTATCATACAGACTTATCCTAGTGCTATCTCAGTCCTATCCTAGAATCCTATCCTAGATTCTAATTCTAGGCCTCTTCTAATTATTTCCTAGTGCTTATCGTATTTTCCTATCCTTGTCTTATACTAGAGTCATTACCTAGAGTCCTATCCTAAATCCTATCATACATCCCTATCCTAGTCCAGTTCTAATCCTATCCCAGAATCCTATCCTAGTCCTATCTTTGTCCTGACATGGAGTCCTATCCTAGTGTCGTAATGTAGAGTCCTACATTAGAAGCCTATTCTAGAGTCCTATCCTAGTCCTATCGTAAAGTCCTGTCCTAGAGTCACATCTTACATTCCTATACCATTTTCCTATCCTACTGTCCAATCCAATAGGGGTATACTATAATTTATCCTCCATTCATATCTTAGAGTTCAATTCTAGAAGCCTATCCTGGAGTTGATACCAAGAGTCTTATCCTTTCCTCCCTATCCTAGAGTCCTCTACTAAAGTTCTATCCTAGTTCAATCCTAGGGTCGTGTCCTAGAGTCCTGTCCAAGTTTTCTCATGGATTCCTATCCTGTATTCCTATCAAGGAGTCCGACAGGAGTACTGTCTTATAGTCCTATCCTGGTCCTATCCTAGGGACTTATCCGAGAGTCTTATACTAATTCACCCGTACAGTCCTACCCAATATATCTATTCTAGAGTACTACCCACGTAGTAGCTTATTCTCCTATCCAAGTGCTATCCTAGACCTATTCTAGTCCTCTTCTTGTTCTGTCCTTGAGGACTGTCCTAGAAGACTATGCTAGTGTTAGCCTGGAGTACTATCTGAGTGTCTTATTTCAGTGCTATCCCAGAATACTATCCTAGATCCTATCTTAGTATCCTTTCCTAGAGTCCTATTTTTGCAGACATATCCCTTTGTCCTATCCTAGAATCACTTCCTAATGACCTGTCATATATTCCTATCCAAGACTTTTCGTATTCCTATCCCAGTCCAATCCTAGAGTCCTCTACTACAATCATATCCTAGTTCTTTCCTTGGGTCAAGTCCTAAATTCCAATCGTGGTTCCTTTTGGAGTCCTATCCCACAGTCTTTTCGTAGATACCTTTCCTAGCACTATGTTTCTCCTATCCTAGTCGCGTGTTATACTCTTATCCAAGTACAGTCCTAGGGCCGGCACCCATTCCACTCTTCTGTCCTAACATAGATTCCTATCCTATTCCTATCCTACAGTCCTATTCTAGTCCTATCCTAGTACTATCCTAGTCCTATCGTAGGGGCTTATCCTAGAGTCCTATACCAATTCAACCGTACAGTACTACCCGATATATCTATCGTAGAGTACTAGCCACGTAGTAGCTTATATTCCTATCCTTGTCCTATCCTAGACCTATTCTAGTCCTCTTGTTGTCTTATCCTAGACGACTATCCTAGTCTTTTCCCAGAGTCCCATTCCAGTGTCCTATGTCAGTGGTATCCTAGAGTTCTAAACTAGTGTCCATTCCTTGAGTCCTATTTGATAGACGTATCCTTGTGTCCTATCCTAGATTCTTTTCATAGTGACCTATTATAGATTCCTCTCCTAGTCAGATCCGAGTCCTATCTTACTCCAATCCTAGAGTCCTCTACTAAAGTCCTATCCTAGAGTCCTATCCTAGAGTCCTATCCTATTTCAGACATACAGTCCTATCCTACATTCTTATGGTAGAGTCCTATCGCAGTCCCATCTTTACTCCTATCCTCGTCCTATCCTAGACATATTCTAGTCCTATGCTAGAGTCATATCCTAGAGTTCTCTCCGAGAGCACTATCTAAGAGTCCTATACCAGAGTATTATCCTCGAATCTTCTCCGCGTCTCTTATCCCAGAGTTCTATCCTTGTGTCCCATCTCGTTCCTATCCTAAAGTGCTATTGTAGATTCAGATCCTAGTTTTCTTTCCTAGAGTCCTTTTGTAAGACATATTCTTGTGTCCCATCCTAGTGTCTGTTCGGATTGTCCTGTCATAGATTCCTATCCTAGTCCTAGACCATTCTTATTCTATTTTCTAATCCTAGAGTCTTATCGTACAGTACTATCCTTGTACAATCTTAGTCCTACCCAGTATCCTATCCTAGATTCCAATTCTAGCCCTCTTCTAATAATTTCCTAGTGTCCCATCCTACAGTCCTGTCCTAGTCCTGTACTAGTGTCTTCACCAAGAATCCTATCCTAGATCCCATCATAGACACCTATTCTAGTCCTATCCTAATACTCTCCTAGAGTACGATCATAGACCTGTCATAGAGTCCTATACTAGTGTCCTAATGTAGACTCCTATACTAGAAGCCTATACCAAAGTCCAGTCCTAATCCTATCATAAAGTCCTGTCCTAGAGTCATATCTTACATTCCTATTCCATTTTCCTATCCTACTGTGCAATCCTTTAGGGGTATACTAGAATTGTATCCTCCATTCATATCCTACAGTTCAATTATAGAGGCCTATCCTAGAGTCCATTACAAGAGTCCTATCTTATCCTCCCTATCCTAGGGTCTTCTACTGAAGCCCTATCCTAGTTCAATCCTAGGGTCGTGTCCTAGGCTCCTATCCTACTTGTCTCATGGAGTCCTATCCTTATACTCCTATCATAGAGTCCTACAGCAGTAGTGTCTTATAGTCCTATCCTAGTTCTATCCTAGACCTATTGTAGTCCTATTATTGTCCCATCCTAGAGTCATATCCAGGGCCTATATGAGACTCCTATCCTACAGGACTATCCTAGTCTTACCCTTGAGTTCTATCTGAGTGTCTTATTTCAGTTCTATCCCAGAATCTTATCCTAGAGTCCTATCTTTGTATCCTTTCCTAGAGTCCTATTAGGCAGACATATCCCTGTGTGCTATCATAGAGTCCTTTCCTAATGACCTATCATATATTCTTATCCTAGACTTTTCCTAGTCCTATCCCAGTCCAATCCTAGAGTCAGCTACTACAATCCTATCCTAGTTGTATCCTAGGGTCGTATGATAAATTCCTAACCTAGTCCTGTTTGGGAGTCCTTTTCCACAGTCTTATCGTAGAGTTCTTGCCCATCCTATGTTACTCTTATCCCAGTGCCCTGTTATACTCTTATACTAGTCCAATCCTAGGGCTATCACACATTCCTACTCTAGTGTCCTATCATAGACACCTATCCTATTACTATGCTATAGTCCTATTCTAGTCCTATCCTAGGGACTTATCCTGGAGTCCTATCCTAATTCACCCGTACAGTCCTACCCAATATATCTATTCTAGAGTACTACCCACGTAGTAGCTATTACTCCTATCCTAGTCCTATCCTTGACCTACTCTTGTCCTCTTCTTTTCCTATCGTTGAGGACTATTCTTGAGGACTATCCTAGTCTTATCCTAGAGTCCCATCCCAGTTTCCTATATCAGTGCTATCCTAGAGTCCTATCCTAGTGTCCTTTCCTAATGTCCTATTTGATAGACGTATCCTTGTGTCCTATCCTCGATTCTTTTCATAGTGACCTATCATAGATTCCGCTCCTAGTCATATGTTAGTCCAATCCTACTCCAATCCTAGAGTCCTCTACTAAAGACCTATCCTAGAGTCGTATCCTGGAGTGCTATCCTATTTCTGACATAGAGTCCTATCCTAAAGTCTTATGATAGAGTCCTATTGTAGTCCTATCTTTACTCCTATCCTAGTGCTTTCCTAGACATATTCTAGTCCTATGCTAGAGTCATATCCTAGCTTTCTATCCTAGATCACTATCCCAGATTCCTATCCCTGAGTCTTATCCTAGTATCCTATCTGATTCTTATCCCAGAGTCCTAACCTTGTGTCCCATCTCATTCCTATTCTAGTGTCCTATTCTAGAGTCCTATCAAACTGTTCTTTCCTAGAGTCCTATTCAACAGACCATATGCTTGTGTCCCCTCCTAGAGTGTGTTCCTACTTTTTTAAATCATAGATTCCTATCCAGGTCCTTGCCTATTCTTATTCTATTTTTTAATCCTAGAGTCTTATCATACAGACTTATCCTAGTGCTATCTCAGTCCTATCCTAGAATCCTATCCTAGATTCTAATTCTAGGCCTCTTCTAATTATTTCCTAGTGCTTATCGTATTTTCCTATCCTTGTCTTATACTAGAGTCATTACCTAGAGTCCTATCCTAAATCCTATCATACATCCCTATCCTAGTCCAGTTCTAATCCTATCCCAGAATCCTATCCTAGTCCTATCTTTGTCCTGACATGGAGTCCTATCCTAGTGTCATAATGTAGAGTCCTACATTAGAAGCCTATTCTAGAGTCCTATCCTAGTCCTATCGTAAAGTCCTGTCCTAGAGTCACATCTTACATTCCTATACCATTTTCCTATCCTACTGTCCAATCCAATAGGGGTATACTATAATTTATCCTCCATTCATATCTTAGAGTTCAATTCTAGAAGCCTATCCTGGAGTTGATACCAAGAGTCTTATCCTTTCCTCCCTATCCTAGAGTCCTCTACTAAAGTTCTATCCTAGTTCAATCCTAGGGTCGTGTCCTAGAGTCCTGTCCAAGTTTTCTCATGGATTCCTATCCTGTATTCCTATCAAGGAGTCCGACAGGAGTACTGTCTTATAGTCCTATCCTGGTCCTATCCTAGGGACTTATCCGAGAGTCTTATACTAATTCACCCGTACAGTCCTACCCAATATATCTATTCTAGAGTACTACCCACGTAGTAGCTTATTCTCCTATCCAAGTGCTATCCTAGACCTATTCTAGTCCTCTTCTTGTTCTGTCCTTGAGGACTGTCCTAGAAGACTATGCTAGTGTTAGCCTGGAGTACTATCTGAGTGTCTTATTTCAGTGCTATCCCAGAATACTATCCTAGATCCTATCTTAGTATCCTTTCCTAGAGTCCTATTTTTGCAGACATATCCCTTTGTCCTATCCTAGAATCACTTCCTAATGACCTGTCATATATTCCTATCCAAGACTTTTCGTATTCCTATCCCAGTCCAATCCTAGAGTCCTCTACTACAATCATATCCTAGTTCTTTCCTTGGGTCAAGTCCTAAATTCCAATCGTGGTTCCTTTTTGGAGTCCTATCCCACAGTCTTTTCGTAGATACCTTTCCTAGCACTATGTTTCTCCTATCCTAGTCGCGTGTTATACTGTTATCCAAGTACAGTCCTAGGGCCGGCACCCATTCCACTCTTCTGTCCTAACATAGATTCCTATCCTATTCCTATCCTACAGTCCTATTCTAGTCCTATCCTAGTACTATCCTAGTCCTATCGTAGGGGCTTATCCTAGAGTCCTATACCAATTCAACCGTACAGTACTACCCGATATATCTATCGTAGAGTACTAGCCACGTAGTAGCTTATATTCCTATCCTTGTCCTATCCTAGACCTATTCTAGTCCTCTTGTTGTCTTATCCTAGACGACTATCCTAGTCTTTTCCCAGAGTCCCATTCCAGTGTCCTATGTCAGTGGTATCCTAGAGTTCTAAACTAGTGTCCATTCCTTGAGTCCTATTTGATAGACGTATCCTTGTGTCCTATCCTAGATTCTTTTCATAGTGACCTATTATAGATTCCTCTCCTAGTCAGATCCGAGTCCTATCTTACTCCAATCCTAGAGTCCTCTACTAAAGTCCTATCCTAGAGTCCTATCCTAGAGTCCTATCCTATTTCAGACATACAGTCCTATCCTACATTCTTATGGTAGAGTCCTATCGCAGTCCCATCTTTACTCCTATCCTCGTCCTATCCTAGACATATTCTAGTCCTATGCTAGAGTCATATCCTAGAGTTCTCTCCGAGAGCACTATCTAAGAGTCCTATACCAGAGTATTATCCTCGAATCCTCTCCGCGTCTCTTATCCCAGAGTTCTATCCTTGTGTCCCATCTCGTTCCTATCCTAAAGTGCTATTGTAGATTCAGATCCTAGTTTTCTTTCCTAGAGTCCTTTTGTAAGACATATTCTTGTGTCCCATCCTAGTGTCTGTTCCGATTGTCCTGTCATAGATTCCTATCCTAGTCCTAGACCATTCTTATTCTATTTTCTAATCCTAGAGTCTTATCGTACAGTACTATCCTTGTACAATCTTAGTCCTACCCAGTATCCTATCCTAGATTCCAATTCTAGCCCTCTTCTAATAATTTCCTAGTGTCCCATCCTACAGTCCTGTCCTAGTCCTGTACTAGTGTCTTCACCAAGAATCCTATCCTAGATCCCATCATAGACACCTATTCTAGTCCTATCCTAATACTCTCCTAGAGTACGATCATAGACCTGTCATAGAGTCCTATACTAGTGTCCTAATGTAGACTCCTATACTAGAAGCCTATACCAAAGTCCAGTCCTAATCCTATCATAAAGTCCTGTCCTAGAGTCATATCTTACATTCCTATTCCATTTTCCTATCCTACTGTGCAATCCTTTAGGGGTATACTAGAATTGTATCCTCCATTCATATCCTACAGTTCAATTATAGAGGCCTATCCTAGAGTCCATTACAAGAGTCCTATCTTATCCTCCCTATCCTAGGGTCTTCTACTGAAGCCCTATCCTAGTTCAATCCTAGGGTCGTGTCCTAGGGTCCTATCCTACTTGTCTCATGGAGTCCTATCCTTATATTCCTATCATAGAGTCCTACAGCAGTAGTGTCTTATAGTCCTATCCTAGTTCTATCCTAGACCTATTGTAGTCCTATTATTGTCCCATCCTAGAGTCATATCCAGGGCCTATATGAGACTCCTATCCTACAGGACTATCCTAGTCTTACCCTTGAGTTCTATCTGAGTGTCTTATTTCAGTTCTATCCCAGAATCTTATCCTAGAGTCCTATCTTTGTATCCTTTCCTAGAGTCCTATTAGGCAGACATATCCCTGTGTGCTATCATAGAGTCCTTTCCTAATGACCTATCATATATTCTTATCCTAGACTTTTCCTAGTCCTATCCCAGTCCAATCCTAGAGTCAGCTACTACAATCCTATCCTAGTTGTATCCTAGGGTCGTATGATAAATTCCTAACCTAGTCCTGTTTGGGAGTCCTTTTCCACAGTCTTATCGTAGAGTTCTTGCCCATCCTATGTTACTCTTATCCCAGTGCCCTGTTATACTCTTATACTAGTCCAATCCTAGGGCTATCACACATTCCTACTCTAGTGTCCTATCATAGACACCTATCCTATTACTATGCTATAGTCCTATTCTAGTCCTATCCTAGGGACTTATCCTGGAGTCCTATCCTAATTCACCCGTACAGTCCTACCCAATATATCTATTCTAGAGTACTACCCACGTAGTAGCTATTACTCCTATCCTAGTCCTATCCTTGACCTACTCTTGTCCTCTTCTTTTCCTATCGTTGAGGACTATTCTTGAGGACTATCCTAGTCTTATCCTAGAGTCCCATCCCAGTTTCCTATATCAGTGCTATCCTAGAGTCCTATCCTAGTGTCCTTTCCTAATGTCCTATTTGATAGACGTATCCTTGTGTCCTATCCTCGATTCTTTTCATAGTGACCTATCATAGATTCCGCTCCTAGTCATATGTTAGTCCAATCCTACTCCAATCCTAGAGTCCTCTACTAAAGACCTATCCTAGAGTCGTATCCTGGAGTGCTATCCTATTTCTGACATAGAGTCCTATCCTAAAGTCTTATGATAGAGTCCTATTGTAGTCCTATCTTTACTCCTATCCTAGTGCTTTCCTAGACATATTCTAGTCCTATGCTAGAGTCATATCCTAGCTTTCTATCCTAGATCACTATCCCAGATTCCTATCCCTGAGTCTTATCCTAGTATCCTATCTGATTCTTATCCCAGAGTCCTAACCTTGTGTCCCATCTCATTCCTATTCTAGTGTCCTATTCTAGAGTCCTATCAAACTGTTCTTTCCTAGAGTCCTATTCAACAGACCATATGCTTGTGTCCCCTCCTAGAGTGTGTTCCTACTTTTTTAAATCATAGATTCCTATCCAGGTCCTTGCCTATTCTTATTCTATTTTTTAATCCTAGAGTCTTATCATACAGACTTATCCTAGTGCTATCTCAGTCCTATCCTAGAATCCTATCCTAGATTCTAATTCTAGGCCTCTTCTAATTATTTCCTAGTGCTTATCGTATTTTCCTATCCTTGTCTTATACTAGAGTCATTACCTAGAGTCCTATCCTAAATCCTATCATACATCCCTATCCTAGTCCAGTTCTAATCCTATCCCAGAATCCTATCCTAGTCCTATCTTTGTCCTGACATGGAGTCCTATCCTAGTGTCGTAATGTAGAGTCCTACATTAGAAGCCTATTCTAGAGTCCTATCCTAGTCCTATCGTAAAGTCCTGTCCTAGAGTCACATCTTACATTCCTATACCATTTTCCTATCCTACTGTCCAATCCAATAGGGGTATACTATAATTTATCCTCCATTCATATCTTAGAGTTCAATTCTAGAAGCCTATCCTGGAGTTGATACCAAGAGTCTTATCCTTTCCTCCCTATCCTAGAGTCCTCTACTAAAGTTCTATCCTAGTTCAATCCTAGGGTCGTGTCCTAGAGTCCTGTCCAAGTTTTCTCATGGATTCCTATCCTGTATTCCTATCAAGGAGTCCGACAGGAGTACTGTCTTATAGTCCTATCCTGGTCCTATCCTAGGGACTTATCCGAGAGTCTTATACTAATTCACCCGTACAGTCCTACCCAATATATCTATTCTAGAGTACTACCCACGTAGTAGCTTATTCTCCTATCCAAGTGCTATCCTAGACCTATTCTAGTCCTCTTCTTGTTCTGTCCTTGAGGACTGTCCTAGAAGACTATGCTAGTGTTAGCCTGGAGTACTATCTGAGTGTCTTATTTCAGTGCTATCCCAGAATACTATCCTAGATCCTATCTTAGTATCCTTTCCTAGAGTCCTATTTTTGCAGACATATCCCTTTGTCCTATCCTAGAATCACTTCCTAATGACCTGTCATATATTCCTATCCAAGACTTTTCGTATTCCTATCCCAGTCCAATCCTAGAGTCCTCTACTACAATCATATCCTAGTTCTTTCCTTGGGTCAAGTCCTAAATTCCAATCGTGGTTCCTTTTTGGAGTCCTATCCCACAGTCTTTTCGTAGATACCTTTCCTAGCACTATGTTTCTCCTATCCTAGTCGCGTGTTATACTGTTATCCAAGTACAGTCCTAGGGCCGGCACCCATTCCACTCTTCTGTCCTAACATAGATTCCTATCCTATTCCTATCCTACAGTCCTATTCTAGTCCTATCCTAGTACTATCCTAGTCCTATCGTAGGGGCTTATCCTAGAGTCCTATACCAATTCAACCGTACAGTACTACCCGATATATCTATCGTAGAGTACTAGCCACGTAGTAGCTTATATTCCTATCCTTGTCCTATCCTAGACCTATTCTAGTCCTCTTGTTGTCTTATCCTAGACGACTATCCTAGTCTTTTCCCAGAGTCCCATTCCAGTGTCCTATGTCAGTGGTATCCTAGAGTTCTAAACTAGTGTCCATTCCTTGAGTCCTATTTGATAGACGTATCCTTGTGTCCTATCCTAGATTCTTTTCATAGTGACCTATTATAGATTCCTCTCCTAGTCAGATCCGAGTCCTATCTTACTCCAATCCTAGAGTCCTCTACTAAAGTCCTATCCTAGAGTCCTATCCTAGAGTCCTATCCTATTTCAGACATACAGTCCTATCCTACATTCTTATGGTAGAGTCCTATCGCAGTCCCATCTTTACTCCTATCCTCGTCCTATCCTAGACATATTCTAGTCCTATGCTAGAGTCATATCCTAGAGTTCTCTCCGAGAGCACTATCTAAGAGTCCTATACCAGAGTATTATCCTCGAATCTTCTCCGCGTCTCTTATCCCAGAGTTCTATCCTTGTGTCCCATCTCGTTCCTATCCTAAAGTGCTATTGTAGATTCAGATCCTAGTTTTCTTTCCTAGAGTCCTTTTGTAAGACATATTCTTGTGTCCCATCCTAGTGTCTGTTCGGATTGTCCTGTCATAGATTCCTATCCTAGTCCTAGACCATTCTTATTCTATTTTCTAATCCTAGAGTCTTATCGTACAGTACTATCCTTGTACAATCTTAGTCCTACCCAGTATCCTATCCTAGATTCCAATTCTAGCCCTCTTCTAATAATTTCCTAGTGTCCCATCCTACAGTCCTGTCCTAGTCCTGTACTAGTGTCTTCACCAAGAATCCTATCCTAGATCCCATCATAGACACCTATTCTAGTCCTATCCTAATACTCTCCTAGAGTACGATCATAGACCTGTCATAGAGTCCTATACTAGTGTCCTAATGTAGACTCCTATACTAGAAGCCTATACCAAAGTCCAGTCCTAATCCTATCATAAAGTCCTGTCCTAGAGTCATATCTTACATTCCTATTCCATTTTCCTATCCTACTGTGCAATCCTTTAGGGGTATACTAGAATTGTATCCTCCATTCATATCCTACAGTTCAATTATAGAGGCCTATCCTAGAGTCCATTACAAGAGTCCTATCTTATCCTCCCTATCCTAGGGTCTTCTACTGAAGCCCTATCCTAGTTCAATCCTAGGGTCGTGTCCTAGGGTCCTATCCTACTTGTCTCATGGAGTCCTATCCTTATATTCCTATCATAGAGTCCTACAGCAGTAGTGTCTTATAGTCCTATCCTAGTTCTATCCTAGACCTATTGTAGTCCTATTATTGTCCCATCCTAGAGTCATATCCAGGGCCTATATGAGACTCCTATCCTACAGGACTATCCTAGTCTTACCCTTGAGTTCTATCTGAGTGTCTTATTTCAGTTCTATCCCAGAATCTTATCCTAGAGTCCTATCTTTGTATCCTTTCCTAGAGTCCTATTAGGCAGACATATCCCTGTGTGCTATCATAGAGTCCTTTCCTAATGACCTATCATATATTCTTATCCTAGACTTTTCCTAGTCCTATCCCAGTCCAATCCTAGAGTCAGCTACTACAATCCTATCCTAGTTGTATCCTAGGGTCGTATGATAAATTCCTAACCTAGTCCTGTTTGGGAGTCCTTTTCCACAGTCTTATCGTAGAGTTCTTGCCCATCCTATGTTACTCTTATCCCAGTGCCCTGTTATACTCTTATACTAGTCCAATCCTAGGGCTATCACACATTCCTACTCTAGTGTCCTATCATAGACACCTATCCTATTACTATGCTATAGTCCTATTCTAGTCCTATCCTAGGGACTTATCCTGGAGTCCTATCCTAATTCACCCGTACAGTCCTACCCAATATATCTATTCTAGAGTACTACCCACGTAGTAGCTATTACTCCTATCCTAGTCCTATCCTTGACCTACTCTTGTCCTCTTCTTTTCCTATCGTTGAGGACTATTCTTGAGGACTATCCTAGTCTTATCCTAGAGTCCCATCCCAGTTTCCTATATCAGTGCTATCCTAGAGTCCTATCCTAGTGTCCTTTCCTAATGTCCTATTTGATAGACGTATCCTTGTGTCCTATCCTCGATTCTTTTCATAGTGACCTATCATAGATTCCGCTCCTAGTCATATGTTAGTCCAATCCTACTCCAATCCTAGAGTCCTCTACTAAAGACCTATCCTAGAGTCGTATCCTGGAGTGCTATCCTATTTCTGACATAGAGTCCTATCCTAAAGTCTTATGATAGAGTCCTATTGTAGTCCTATCTTTACTCCTATCCTAGTGCTTTCCTAGACATATTCTAGTCCTATGCTAGAGTCATATCCTAGCTTTCTATCCTAGATCACTATCCCAGATTCCTATCCCTGAGTCTTATCCTAGTATCCTATCTGATTCTTATCCCAGAGTCCTAACCTTGTGTCCCATCTCATTCCTATTCTAGTGTCCTATTCTAGAGTCCTATCAAACTGTTCTTTCCTAGAGTCCTATTCAACAGACCATATGCTTGTGTCCCCTCCTAGAGTGTGTTCCTACTTTTTTAAATCATAGATTCCTATCCAGGTCCTTGCCTATTCTTATTCTATTTTTTAATCCTAGAGTCTTATCATACAGACTTATCCTAGTGCTATCTCAGTCCTATCCTAGAATCCTATCCTAGATTCTAATTCTAGGCCTCTTCTAATTATTTCCTAGTGCTTATCGTATTTTCCTATCCTTGTCTTATACTAGAGTCATTACCTAGAGTCCTATCCTAAATCCTATCATACATCCCTATCCTAGTCCAGTTCTAATCCTATCCCAGAATCCTATCCTAGTCCTATCTTTGTCCTGACATGGAGTCCTATCCTAGTGTCGTAATGTAGAGTCCTACATTAGAAGCCTATTCTAGAGTCCTATCCTAGTCCTATCGTAAAGTCCTGTCCTAGAGTCACATCTTACATTCCTATACCATTTTCCTATCCTACTGTCCAATCCAATAGGGGTATACTATAATTTATCCTCCATTCATATCTTAGAGTTCAATTCTAGAAGCCTATCCTGGAGTTGATACCAAGAGTCTTATCCTTTCCTCCCTATCCTAGAGTCCTCTACTAAAGTTCTATCCTAGTTCAATCCTAGGGTCGTGTCCTAGAGTCCTGTCCAAGTTTTCTCATGGATTCCTATCCTGTATTCCTATCAAGGAGTCCGACAGGAGTACTGTCTTATAGTCCTATCCTGGTCCTATCCTAGGGACTTATCCGAGAGTCTTATACTAATTCACCCGTACAGTCCTACCCAATATATCTATTCTAGAGTACTACCCACGTAGTAGCTTATTCTCCTATCCAAGTGCTATCCTAGACCTATTCTAGTCCTCTTCTTGTTCTGTCCTTGAGGACTGTCCTAGAAGACTATGCTAGTGTTAGCCTGGAGTACTATCTGAGTGTCTTATTTCAGTGCTATCCCAGAATACTATCCTAGATCCTATCTTAGTATCCTTTCCTAGAGTCCTATTTTTGCAGACATATCCCTTTGTCCTATCCTAGAATCACTTCCTAATGACCTGTCATATATTCCTATCCAAGACTTTTCGTATTCCTATCCCAGTCCAATCCTAGAGTCCTCTACTACAATCATATCCTAGTTCTTTCCTTGGGTCAAGTCCTAAATTCCAATCGTGGTTCCTTTTTGGAGTCCTATCCCACAGTCTTTTCGTAGATACCTTTCCTAGCACTATGTTTCTCCTATCCTAGTCGCGTGTTATACTGTTATCCAAGTACAGTCCTAGGGCCGGCACCCATTCCACTCTTCTGTCCTAACATAGATTCCTATCCTATTCCTATCCTACAGTCCTATTCTAGTCCTATCCTAGTACTATCCTAGTCCTATCGTAGGGGCTTATCCTAGAGTCCTATACCAATTCAACCGTACAGTACTACCCGATATATCTATCGTAGAGTACTAGCCACGTAGTAGCTTATATTCCTATCCTTGTCCTATCCTAGACCTATTCTAGTCCTCTTCTTGTCTTATCCTAGACGACTATCCTAGTCTTTTCCCAGAGTCCCATTCCAGTGTCCTATGTCAGTGGTATCCTAGAGTTCTAAACTAGTGTCCATTCCTTGAGTCCTATTTGATAGACGTATCCTTGTGTCCTATCCTAGATTCTTTTCATAGTGACCTATTATAGATTCCTCTCCTAGTCAGATCCGAGTCCTATCTTACTCCAATCCTAGAGTCCTCTACTAAAGTCCTATCCTAGAGTCCTATCCTAGAGTCCTATCCTATTTCAGACATACAGTCCTATCCTACATTCTTATGGTAGAGTCCTATCGCAGTCCCATCTTTACTCCTATCCTCGTCCTATCCTAGACATATTCTAGTCCTATGCTAGAGTCATATCCTAGAGTTCTCTCCGAGAGCACTATCTAAGAGTCCTATACCAGAGTATTATCCTCGAATCTTCTCCGCGTCTCTTATCCCAGAGTTCTATCCTTGTGTCCCATCTCGTTCCTATCCTAAAGTGCTATTGTAGATTCAGATCCTAGTTTTCTTTCCTAGAGTCCTTTTGTAAGACATATTCTTGTGTCCCATCCTAGTGTCTGTTCGGATTGTCCTGTCATAGATTCCTATCCTAGTCCTAGACCATTCTTATTCTATTTTCTAATCCTAGAGTCTTATCGTACAGTACTATCCTTGTACAATCTTAGTCCTACCCAGTATCCTATCCTAGATTCCAATTCTAGCCCTCTTCTAATAATTTCCTAGTGTCCCATCCTACAGTCCTGTCCTAGTCCTGTACTAGTGTCTTCACCAAGAATCCTATCCTAGATCCCATCATAGACACCTATTCTAGTCCTATCCTAATACTCTCCTAGAGTACGATCATAGACCTGTCATAGAGTCCTATACTAGTGTCCTAATGTAGACTCCTATACTAGAAGCCTATACCAAAGTCCAGTCCTAATCCTATCATAAAGTCCTGTCCTAGAGTCATATCTTACATTCCTATTCCATTTTCCTATCCTACTGTGCAATCCTTTAGGGGTATACTAGAATTGTATCCTCCATTCATATCCTACAGTTCAATTATAGAGGCCTATCCTAGAGTCCATTACAAGAGTCCTATCTTATCCTCCCTATCCTAGGGTCTTCTACTGAAGCCCTATCCTAGTTCAATCCTAGGGTCGTGTCCTAGGGTCCTATCCTACTTGTCTCATGGAGTCCTATCCTTATACTCCTATCATAGAGTCCTACAGCAGTAGTGTCTTATAGTCCTATCCTAGTTCTATCCTAGACCTATTGTAGTCCTATTATTGTCCCATCCTAGAGTCATATCCAGGGCCTATATGAGACTCCTATCCTACAGGACTATCCTAGTCTTACCCTTGAGTTCTATCTGAGTGTCTTATTTCAGTTCTATCCCAGAATCTTATCCTAGAGTCCTATCTTTGTATCCTTTCCTAGAGTCCTATTAGGCAGACATATCCCTGTGTGCTATCATAGAGTCCTTTCCTAATGACCTATCATATATTCTTATCCTAGACTTTTCCTAGTCCTATCCCAGTCCAATCCTAGAGTCAGCTACTACAATCCTATCCTAGTTGTATCCTAGGGTCGTATGATAAATTCCTAACCTAGTCCTGTTTGGGAGTCCTTTTCCACAGTCTTATCGTAGAGTTCTTGCCCATCCTATGTTACTCTTATCCCAGTGCCCTGTTATACTCTTATACTAGTCCAATCCTAGGGCTATCACACATTCCTACTCTAGTGTCCTATCATAGACACCTATCCTATTACTATGCTATAGTCCTATTCTAGTCCTATCCTAGGGACTTATCCTGGAGTCCTATCCTAATTCACCCGTACAGTCCTACCCAATATATCTATTCTAGAGTACTACCCACGTAGTAGCTATTACTCCTATCCTAGTCCTATCCTTGACCTACTCTTGTCCTCTTCTTTTCCTATCGTTGAGGACTATTCTTGAGGACTATCCTAGTCTTATCCTAGAGTCCCATCCCAGTTTCCTATATCAGTGCTATCCTAGAGTCCTATCCTAGTGTCCTTTCCTAATGTCCTATTTGATAGACGTATCCTTGTGTCCTATCCTCGATTCTTTTCATAGTGACCTATCATAGATTCCGCTCCTAGTCATATGTTAGTCCAATCCTACTCCAATCCTAGAGTCCTCTACTAAAGACCTATCCTAGAGTCGTATCCTGGAGTGCTATCCTATTTCTGACATAGAGTCCTATCCTAAAGTCTTATGATAGAGTCCTATTGTAGTCCTATCTTTACTCCTATCCTAGTGCTTTCCTAGACATATTCTAGTCCTATGCTAGAGTCATATCCTAGCTTTCTATCCTAGATCACTATCCCAGATTCCTATCCCTGAGTCTTATCCTAGTATCCTATCTGATTCTTATCCCAGAGTCCTAACCTTGTGTCCCATCTCATTCCTATTCTAGTGTCCTATTCTAGAGTCCTATCAAACTGTTCTTTCCTAGAGTCCTATTCAACAGACCATATGCTTGTGTCCCCTCCTAGAGTGTGTTCCTACTTTTTTAAATCATAGATTCCTATCCAGGTCCTTGCCTATTCTTATTCTATTTTTTAATCCTAGAGTCTTATCATACAGACTTATCCTAGTGCTATCTCAGTCCTATCCTAGAATCCTATCCTAGATTCTAATTCTAGGCCTCTTCTAATTATTTCCTAGTGCTTATCGTATTTTCCTATCCTTGTCTTATACTAGAGTCATTACCTAGAGTCCTATCCTAAATCCTATCATACATCCCTATCCTAGTCCAGTTCTAATCCTATCCCAGAATCCTATCCTAGTCCTATCTTTGTCCTGACATGGAGTCCTATCCTAGTGTCATAATGTAGAGTCCTACATTAGAAGCCTATTCTAGAGTCCTATCCTAGTCCTATCGTAAAGTCCTGTCCTAGAGTCACATCTTACATTCCTATACCATTTTCCTATCCTACTGTCCAATCCAATAGGGGTATACTATAATTTATCCTCCATTCATATCTTAGAGTTCAATTCTAGAAGCCTATCCTGGAGTTGATACCAAGAGTCTTATCCTTTCCTCCCTATCCTAGAGTCCTCTACTAAAGTTCTATCCTAGTTCAATCCTAGGGTCGTGTCCTAGAGTCCTGTCCAAGTTTTCTCATGGATTCCTATCCTGTATTCCTATCAAGGAGTCCGACAGGAGTACTGTCTTATAGTCCTATCCTGGTCCTATCCTAGGGACTTATCCGAGAGTCTTATACTAATTCACCCGTACAGTCCTACCCAATATATCTATTCTAGAGTACTACCCACGTAGTAGCTTATTCTCCTATCCAAGTGCTATCCTAGACCTATTCTAGTCCTCTTCTTGTTCTGTCCTTGAGGACTGTCCTAGAAGACTATGCTAGTGTTAGCCTGGAGTACTATCTGAGTGTCTTATTTCAGTGCTATCCCAGAATACTATCCTAGATCCTATCTTAGTATCCTTTCCTAGAGTCCTATTTTTGCAGACATATCCCTTTGTCCTATCCTAGAATCACTTCCTAATGACCTGTCATATATTCCTATCCAAGACTTTTCGTATTCCTATCCCAGTCCAATCCTAGAGTCCTCTACTACAATCATATCCTAGTTCTTTCCTTGGGTCAAGTCCTAAATTCCAATCGTGGTTCCTTTTTGGAGTCCTATCCCACAGTTTTTTCGTAGATACCTTTCCTAGCACTATGTTTCTCCTATCCTAGTCGCGTGTTATACTGTTATCCAAGTACAGTCCTAGGGCCGGCACCCATTCCACTCTTCTGTCCTAACATAGATTCCTATCCTATTCCTATCCTACAGTCCTATTCTAGTCCTATCCTAGTACTATCCTAGTCCTATCGTAGGGGCTTATCCTAGAGTCCTATACCAATTCAACCGTACAGTACTACCCGATATATCTATCGTAGAGTACTAGCCACGTAGTAGCTTATATTCCTATCCTTGTCCTATCCTAGACCTATTCTAGTCCTCTTGTTGTCTTATCCTAGACGACTATCCTAGTCTTTTCCCAGAGTCCCATTCCAGTGTCCTATGTCAGTGGTATCCTAGAGTTCTAAACTAGTGTCCATTCCTTGAGTCCTATTTGATAGACGTATCCTTGTGTCCTATCCTAGATTCTTTTCATAGTGACCTATTATAGATTCCTCTCCTAGTCAGATCCGAGTCCTATCTTACTCCAATCCTAGAGTCCTCTACTAAAGTCCTATCCTAGAGTCCTATCCTAGAGTCCTATCCTATTTCAGACATACAGTCCTATCCTACATTCTTATGGTAGAGTCCTATCGCAGTCCCATCTTTACTCCTATCCTCGTCCTATCCTAGACATATTCTAGTCCTATGCTAGAGTCATATCCTAGAGTTCTCTCCGAGAGCACTATCTAAGAGTCCTATACCAGAGTATTATCCTCGAATCCTCTCCGCGTCTCTTATCCCAGAGTTCTATCCTTGTGTCCCATCTCGTTCCTATCCTAAAGTGCTATTGTAGATTCAGATCCTAGTTTTCTTTCCTAGAGTCCTTTTGTAAGACATATTCTTGTGTCCCATCCTAGTGTCTGTTCCGATTGTCCTGTCATAGATTCCTATCCTAGTCCTAGACCATTCTTATTCTATTTTCTAATCCTAGAGTCTTATCGTACAGTACTATCCTTGTACAATCTTAGTCCTACCCAGTATCCTATCCTAGATTCCAATTCTAGCCCTCTTCTAATAATTTCCTAGTGTCCCATCCTACAGTCCTGTCCTAGTCCTGTACTAGTGTCTTCACCAAGAATCCTATCCTAGATCCCATCATAGACACCTATTCTAGTCCTATCCTAATACTCTCCTAGAGTACGATCATAGACCTGTCATAGAGTCCTATACTAGTGTCCTAATGTAGACTCCTATACTAGAAGCCTATACCAAAGTCCAGTCCTAATCCTATCATAAAGTCCTGTCCTAGAGTCATATCTTACATTCCTATTCCATTTTCCTATCCTACTGTGCAATCCTTTAGGGGTATACTAGAATTGTATCCTCCATTCATATCCTACAGTTCAATTATAGAGGCCTATCCTAGAGTCCATTACAAGAGTCCTATCTTATCCTCCCTATCCTAGGGTCTTCTACTGAAGCCCTATCCTAGTTCAATCCTAGGGTCGTGTCCTAGGCTCCTATCCTACTTGTCTCATGGAGTCCTATCCTTATACTCCTATCATAGAGTCCTACAGCAGTAGTGTCTTATAGTCCTATCCTAGTTCTATCCTAGACCTATTGTAGTCCTATTATTGTCCCATCCTAGAGTCATATCCAGGGCCTATATGAGACTCCTATCCTACAGGACTATCCTAGTCTTACCCTTGAGTTCTATCTGAGTGTCTTATTTCAGTTCTATCCCAGAATCTTATCCTAGAGTCCTATCTTTGTATCCTTTCCTAGAGTCCTATTAGGCAGACATATCCCTGTGTGCTATCATAGAGTCCTTTCCTAATGACCTATCATATATTCTTATCCTAGACTTTTCCTAGTCCTATCCCAGTCCAATCCTAGAGTCAGCTACTACAATCCTATCCTAGTTGTATCCTAGGGTCGTATGATAAATTCCTAACCTAGTCCTGTTTGGGAGTCCTTTTCCACAGTCTTATCGTAGAGTTCTTGCCCATCCTATGTTACTCTTATCCCAGTGCCCTGTTATACTCTTATACTAGTCCAATCCTAGGGCTATCACACATTCCTACTCTAGTGTCCTATCATAGACACCTATCCTATTACTATGCTATAGTCCTATTCTAGTCCTATCCTAGGGACTTATCCTGGAGTCCTATCCTAATTCACCCGTACAGTCCTACCCAATATATCTATTCTAGAGTACTACCCACGTAGTAGCTATTACTCCTATCCTAGTCCTATCCTTGACCTACTCTTGTCCTCTTCTTTTCCTATCGTTGAGGACTATTCTTGAGGACTATCCTAGTCTTATCCTAGAGTCCCATCCCAGTTTCCTATATCAGTGCTATCCTAGAGTCCTATCCTAGTGTCCTTTCCTAATGTCCTATTTGATAGACGTATCCTTGTGTCCTATCCTCGATTCTTTTCATAGTGACCTATCATAGATTCCGCTCCTAGTCATATGTTAGTCCAATCCTACTCCAATCCTAGAGTCCTCTACTAAAGACCTATCCTAGAGTCGTATCCTGGAGTGCTATCCTATTTCTGACATAGAGTCCTATCCTAAAGTCTTATGATAGAGTCCTATTGTAGTCCTATCTTTACTCCTATCCTAGTGCTTTCCTAGACATATTCTAGTCCTATGCTAGAGTCATATCCTAGCTTTCTATCCTAGATCACTATCCCAGATTCCTATCCCTGAGTCTTATCCTAGTATCCTATCTGATTCTTATCCCAGAGTCCTAACCTTGTGTCCCATCTCATTCCTATTCTAGTGTCCTATTCTAGAGTCCTATCAAACTGTTCTTTCCTAGAGTCCTATTCAACAGACCATATGCTTGTGTCCCCTCCTAGAGTGTGTTCCTACTTTTTTAAATCATAGATTCCTATCCAGGTCCTTGCCTATTCTTATTCTATTTTTTAATCCTAGAGTCTTATCATACAGACTTATCCTAGTGCTATCTCAGTCCTATCCTAGAATCCTATCCTAGATTCTAATTCTAGGCCTCTTCTAATTATTTCCTAGTGCTTATCGTATTTTCCTATCCTTGTCTTATACTAGAGTCATTACCTAGAGTCCTATCCTAAATCCTATCATACATCCCTATCCTAGTCCAGTTCTAATCCTATCCCAGAATCCTATCCTAGTCCTATCTTTGTCCTGACATGGAGTCCTATCCTAGTGTCGTAATGTAGAGTCCTACATTAGAAGCCTATTCTAGAGTCCTATCCTAGTCCTATCGTAAAGTCCTGTCCTAGAGTCACATCTTACATTCCTATACCATTTTCCTATCCTACTGTCCAATCCAATAGGGGTATACTATAATTTATCCTCCATTCATATCTTAGAGTTCAATTCTAGAAGCCTATCCTGGAGTTGATACCAAGAGTCTTATCCTTTCCTCCCTATCCTAGAGTCCTCTACTAAAGTTCTATCCTAGTTCAATCCTAGGGTCGTGTCCTAGAGTCCTGTCCAAGTTTTCTCATGGATTCCTATCCTGTATTCCTATCAAGGAGTCCGACAGGAGTACTGTCTTATAGTCCTATCCTGGTCCTATCCTAGGGACTTATCCGAGAGTCTTATACTAATTCACCCGTACAGTCCTACCCAATATATCTATTCTAGAGTACTACCCACGTAGTAGCTTATTCTCCTATCCAAGTGCTATCCTAGACCTATTCTAGTCCTCTTCTTGTTCTGTCCTTGAGGACTGTCCTAGAAGACTATGCTAGTGTTAGCCTGGAGTACTATCTGAGTGTCTTATTTCAGTGCTATCCCAGAATACTATCCTAGATCCTATCTTAGTATCCTTTCCTAGAGTCCTATTTTTGCAGACATATCCCTTTGTCCTATCCTAGAATCACTTCCTAATGACCTGTCATATATTCCTATCCAAGACTTTTCGTATTCCTATCCCAGTCCAATCCTAGAGTCCTCTACTACAATCATATCCTAGTTCTTTCCTTGGGTCAAGTCCTAAATTCCAATCGTGGTTCCTTTTTGGAGTCCTATCCCACAGTTTTTTCGTAGATACCTTTCCTAGCACTATGTTTCTCCTATCCTAGTCGCGTGTTATACTGTTATCCAAGTACAGTCCTAGGGCCGGCACCCATTCCACTCTTCTGTCCTAACATAGATTCCTATCCTATTCCTATCCTACAGTCCTATTCTAGTCCTATCCTAGTACTATCCTAGTCCTATCGTAGGGGCTTATCCTAGAGTCCTATACCAATTCAACCTTACAGTACTACCCGATATATCTATCGTAGAGTACTAGCCACGTAGTAGCTTATATTCCTATCCTTGTCCTATCCTAGACCTATTCTAGTCCTCTTGTTGTCTTATCCTAGACGACTATCCTAGTCTTTTCCCAGAGTCCCATTCCAGTGTCCTATGTCAGTGGTATCCTAGAGTTCTAAACTAGTGTCCATTCCTTGAGTCCTATTTGATAGACGTATCCTTGTGTCCTATCCTAGATTCTTTTCATAGTGACCTATTATAGATTCCTCTCCTAGTCAGATCCGAGTCCTATCTTACTCCAATCCTAGAGTCCTCTACTAAAGTCCTATCCTAGAGTCCTATCCTAGAGTCCTATCCTATTTCAGACATACAGTCCTATCCTACATTCTTATGGTAGAGTCCTATCGCAGTCCCATCTTTACTCCTATCCTCGTCCTATCCTAGACATATTCTAGTCCTATGCTAGAGTCATATCCTAGAGTTCTCTCCGAGAGCACTATCTAAGAGTCCTATACCAGAGTATTATCCTCGAATCCTCTCCGCGTCTCTTATCCCAGAGTTCTATCCTTGTGTCCCATCTCGTTCCTATCCTAAAGTGCTATTGTAGATTCAGATCCTAGTTTTCTTTCCTAGAGTCCTTTTGTAAGACATATTCTTGTGTCCCATCCTAGTGTCTGTTCCGATTGTCCTGTCATAGATTCCTATCCTAGACCTAGACCATTTTTATTCTATTTTCTAATCCTAGAGTCTTATCGTACAGTACTATCCTTGTACAATCTTAGTCCTACCCAGTATCCTATGCTAGATTCCAATTCTAGCCCTCTTCTAATAATTTCCTAGTGTCCCATCCTACAGTCCTGTCCTAGTCCTGTACTAGTGTCTTCACCAAGAATCCTATCCTAGATCCCATCATAGACACCTATTCTAGTCCTATCCTAATACTCTCCTAGAGTACGATCATAGACCTGTCATAGAGTCCTATACCAGTGTCCTAATGTAGACTCCTATACTAGAAGCCTATACCAAAGTCCAGTCCTAATCCTATCATAAAGTCCTGTCCTAGAGTCATATCTTACATTCCTATTCCATTTTCCTATCCTACTGTGCAATCCTTTAGGGGTATACTAGAATTGTATCCTCCATTCATATCCTACAGTTCAATTATAGAGGCCTATCCTAGAGTCCATTACAAGAGTCCTATCTTATCCTCCCTATCCTAGGGTCTTCTACTGAAGCCCTATCCTAGTTCAATCCTAGGGTCGTGTCCTAGGGTCCTATCCTACTTGTCTCATGGAGTCCTATCCTTATACTCCTATCATAGAGTCCTACAGCAGTAGTGTCTTATAGTCCTATCCTAGTTCTATCCTAGACCTATTGTAGTCCTATTATTGTCCCATCCTAGAGTCATATCCAGGGCCTATATGAGACTCCTATCCTACAGGACTATCCTAGTCTTACCCTTGAGTTCTATCTGAGTGTCTTATTTCAGTTCTATCCCAGAATCTTATCCTAGAGTCCTATCTTTGTATCCTTTCCTAGAGTCCTATTAGGCAGACATATCCCTGTGTGCTATCATAGAGTCCTTTCCTAATGACCTATCATATATTCTTATCCTAGACTTTTCCTAGTCCTATCCCAGTCCAATCCTAGAGTCAGCTACTACAATCCTATCCTAGTTGTATCCTAGGGTCGTATGATAAATTCCTAACCTAGTCCTGTTTGGGAGTCCTTTTCCACAGTCTTATCGTAGAGTTCTTGCCCATCCTATGTTACTCTTATCCCAGTGCCCTGTTATACTCTTATACTAGTCCAATCCTAGGGCTATCACACATTCCTACTCTAGTGTCCTATCATAGACACCTATCCTATTACTATGCTATAGTCCTATTCTAGTCCTATCCTAGGGACTTATCCTGGAGTCCTATCCTAATTCACCCGTACAGTCCTACCCAATATATCTATTCTAGAGTACTACCCACGTAGTAGCTATTACTCCTATCCTAGTCCTATCCTTGACCTACTCTTGTCCTCTTCTTTTCCTATCGTTGAGGACTATTCTTGAGGACTATCCTAGTCTTATCCTAGAGTCCCATCCCAGTTTCCTATATCAGTGCTATCCTAGAGTCCTATCCTAGTGTCCTTTCCTAATGTCCTATTTGATAGACGTATCCTTGTGTCCTATCCTCGATTCTTTTCATAGTGACCTATCATAGATTCCGCTCTTAGTCATATGTTAGTCCAATCCTACTCCAATCCTAGAGTCCTCTACTAAAGACCTATCCTAGAGTCGTATCCTGGAGTGCTATCCTATTTCTGACATAGAGTCCTATCCTAAAGTCTTATGATAGAGTCCTATTGTAGTCCTATCTTTACTCCTATCCTAGTGCTTTCCTAGACATATTCTAGTCCTATGCTAGAGTCATATCCTAGCTTTCTATCCTAGATCACTATCCCAGATTCCTATCCCTGAGTCTTATCCTAGTATCCTATCTGATTCTTATCCCAGAGTCCTAACCTTGTGTCCCATCTCATTCCTATTCTATTGTCCTATTCTAGAGTCCTATCAAACTGTTCTTTCCTAGAGTCCTATTCAACAGACCATATGCTTGTGTCCCCTCCTAGAGTGTGTTCCTACTTTTTTAAATCATAGATTCCTATCCAGGTCCTTGCCTATTCTTATTCTATTTTTTAATCCTAGAGTCTTATCATACAGACTTATCCTAGTGCTATCTCAGTCCTATCCTAGAATCCTATCCTAGATTCTAATTCTAGGCCTCTTCTAATTATTTCCTAGTGCTTATCGTATTTTCCTATCCTTGTCTTATACTAGAGTCATTACCTAGAGTCCTATCCTAAATCCTATCATACATCCCTATCCTAGTCCAGTTCTAATCCTATCCCAGAATCCTATCCTAGTCCTATCTTTGTCCTGACATGGAGTCCTATCCTAGTGTCATAATGTAGAGTCCTACATTAGAAGCCTATTCTAGAGTCCTATCCTAGTCCTATCGTAAAGTCCTGTCCTAGAGTCACATCTTACATTCCTATACCATTTTCCTATCCTACTGTCCAATCCAATAGGGGTATACTATAATTTATCCTCCATTCATATCTTAGAGTTCAATTCTAGAAGCCTATCCTGGAGTTGATACCAAGAGTCTTATCCTTTCCTCCCTATCCTAGAGTCCTCTACTAAAGTTCTATCCTAGTTCAATCCTAGGGTCGTGTCCTAGAGTCCTGTCCAAGTTTTCTCATGGATTCCTATCCTGTATTCCTATCAAGGAGTCCGACAGGAGTACTGTCTTATAGTCCTATCCTGGTCCTATCCTAGGGACTTATCCGAGAGTCTTATACTAATTCACCCGTACAGTCCTACCCAATATATCTATTCTAGAGTACTACCCACGTAGTAGCTTATTCTCCTATCCAAGTGCTATCCTAGACCTATTCTAGTCCTCTTCTTGTTCTGTCCTTGAGGACTGTCCTAGAAGACTATGCTAGTGTTAGCCTGGAGTACTATCTGAGTGTCTTATTTCAGTGCTATCCCAGAATACTATCCTAGATCCTATCTTAGTATCCTTTCCTAGAGTCCTATTTTTGCAGACATATCCCTTTGTCCTATCCTAGAATCACTTCCTAATGACCTGTCATATATTCCTATCCAAGACTTTTCGTATTCCTATCCCAGTCCAATCCTAGAGTCCTCTACTACAATCATATCCTAGTTCTTTCCTTGGGTCAAGTCCTAAATTCCAATCGTGGTTCCTCTTTGGAGTCCTATCCCACAGTTTTTTCGTAGATACCTTTCCTAGCACTATGTTTCTCCTATCCTAGTCGCGTGTTATACTGTTATCCAAGTACAGTCCTAGGGCAGGCACCCATTCCACTCTTCTGTCCTAACATAGATTCCTATCCTATTCCTATCCTACAGTCCTATTCTAGTCCTATCCTAGTACTATCCTAGTCCTATCGTAGGGGCTTATCCTAGAGTCCTATACCAATTCAACCTTACAGTACTACCCGATATATCTATCGTAGAGTACTAGCCACGTAGTAGCTTATATTCCTATCCTTGTCCTATCCTAGACCTATTCTAGTCCTCTTGTTGTCTTATCCTAGACGACTATCCTAGTCTTTTCCCAGAGTCCCATTCCAGTGTCCTATGTCAGTGGTATCCTAGAGTTCTAAACTAGTGTCCATTCCTTGAGTCCTATTTGATAGACGTATCCTTGTGTCCTATCCTAGATTCTTTTCATAGTGACCTATTATAGATTCCTCTCCTAGTCAGATCCGAGTCCTATCTTACTCCAATCCTAGAGTCCTCTACTAAAGTCCTATCCTAGAGTCCTATCCTAGAGTCCTATCCTATTTCAGACATACAGTCCTATCCTACATTCTTATGGTAGAGTCCTATCGCAGTCCCATCTTTACTCCTATCCTCGTCCTATCCTAGACATATTCTAGTCCTATGCTAGAGTCATATCCTAGAGTTCTCTCCGAGAGCACTATCTAAGAGTCCTATACCAGAGTATTATCCTCGAATCCTCTCCGCGTCTCTTATCCCAGAGTTCTATCCTTGTGTCCCATCTCGTTCCTATCCTAAAGTGCTATTGTAGATTCAGATCCTAGTTTTCTTTCCTAGAGTCCTTTTGTAAGACATATTCTTGTGTCCCATCCTAGTGTCTGTTCCGATTGTCCTGTCATAGATTCCTATCCTAGTCCTAGACCATTCTTATTCTATTTTCTAATCCTAGAGTCTTATCGTACAGTACTGTCCTTGTACAATCTTAGTCCTACCCAGTATCCTATGCTAGATTCCAATTCTAGCCCTCTTCTAATAATTTCCTAGTGTCCCATCCTACAGTCCTGTCCTAGTCCTGTACTAGTGTCTTCACCAAGAATCCTATCCTAGATCCCATCATAGACACCTATTCTAGTCCTATCCTAATACTCTCCTAGAGTACGATCATAGACCTGTCATAGAGTCCTATACCAGTGTCCTAATGTAGACTCCTATACTAGAAGCCTATACCAAAGTCCAGTCCTAATCCTATCATAAAGTCCTGTCCTAGAGTCATATCTTACATTCCTATTCCATTTTCCTATCCTACTGTGCAATCCTTTAGGGGTATACTAGAATTGTATCCTCCATTCATATCCTACAGTTCAATTATAGAGGCCTATCCTAGAGTCCATTACAAGAGTCCTATCTTATCCTCCCTATCCTAGGGTCTTCTACTGAAGCCCTATCCTAGTTCAATCCTAGGGTCGTGTCCTAGGCTCCTATCCTACTTGTCTCATGGAGTCCTATCCTTATACTCCTATCATAGAGTCCTACAGCAGTAGTGTCTTATAGTCCTATCCTAGTTCTATCCTAGACCTATTGTAGTCCTATTATTGTCCCATCCTAGAGTCATATCCAGGGCCTATATGAGACTCCTATCCTACAGGACTATCCTAGTCTTACCCTTGAGTTCTATCTGAGTGTCTTATTTCAGTTCTATCCCAGAATCTTATCCTAGAGTCCTATCTTTGTATCCTTTCCTAGAGTCCTATTAGGCAGACATATCCCTGTGTGCTATCATAGAGTCCTTTCCTAATGACCTATCATATATTCTTATCCTAGACTTTTCCTAGTCCTATCCCAGTCCAATCCTAGAGTCAGCTACTACAATCCTATCCTAGTTGTATCCTAGGGTCGTATGATAAATTCCTAACCTAGTCCTGTTTGGGAGTCCTTTTCCACAGTCTTATCGTAGAGTTCTTGCCCATCCTATGTTACTCTTATCCCAGTGCCCTGTTATACTCTTATACTAGTCCAATCCTAGGGCTATCACACATTCCTACTCTAGTGTCCTATCATAGACACCTATCCTATTACTATGCTATAGTCCTATTCTAGTCCTATCCTAGGGACTTATCCTGGAGTCCTATCCTAATTCACCCGTACAGTCCTACCCAATATATCTATTCTAGAGTACTACCCACGTAGTAGCTATTACTCCTATCCTAGTCCTATCCTTGACCTACTCTTGTCCTCTTCTTTTCCTATCGTTGAGGACTATTCTTGAGGACTATCCTAGTCTTATCCTAGAGTCCCATCCCAGTTTCCTATATCAGTGCTATCCTAGAGTCCTATCCTAGTGTCCTTTCCTAATGTCCTATTTGATAGACGTATCCTTGTGTCCTATCCTCGATTCTTTTCATAGTGACCTATCATAGATTCCGCTCTTAGTCATATGTTAGTCCAATCCTACTCCAATCCTAGAGTCCTCTACTAAAGACCTATCCTAGAGTCGTATCCTGGAGTGCTATCCTATTTCTGACATAGAGTCCTATCCTAAAGTCTTATGATAGAGTCCTATTGTAGTCCTATCTTTACTCCTATCCTAGTGCTTTCCTAGACATATTCTAGTCCTATGCTAGAGTCATATCCTAGCTTTCTATCCTAGATCACTATCCCAGATTCCTATCCCTGAGTCTTATCCTAGTATCCTATCTGATTCTTATCCCAGAGTCCTAACCTTGTGTCCCATCTCATTCCTATTCTAGTGTCCTATTCTAGAGTCCTATCAAACTGTTCTTTCCTAGAGTCCTATTCAACAGACCATATGCTTGTGTCCCCTCCTAGAGTGTGTTCCTACTTTTTTAAATCATAGATTCCTATCCAGGTCCTTGCCTATTCTTATTCTATTTTTTAATCCTAGAGTCTTATCATACAGACTTATCCTAGTGCTATCTCAGTCCTATCCTAGAATCCTATCCTAGATTCTAATTCTAGGCCTCTTCTAATTATTTCCTAGTGCTTATCGTATTTTCCTATCCTTGTCTTATACTAGAGTCATTACCTAGAGTCCTATCCTAAATCCTATCATACATCCCTATCCTAGTCCAGTTCTAATCCTATCCCAGAATCCTATCCTAGTCCTATCTTTGTCCTGACATGGAGTCCTATCCTAGTGTCGTAATGTAGAGTCCTACATTAGAAGCCTATTCTAGAGTCCTATCCTAGTCCTATCGTAAAGTCCTGTCCTAGAGTCACATCTTACATTCCTATACCATTTTCCTATCCTACTGTCCAATCCAATAGGGGTATACTATAATTTATCCTCCATTCATATCTTAGAGTTCAATTCTAGAAGCCTATCCTGGAGTTGATACCAAGAGTCTTATCCTTTCCTCCCTATCCTAGAGTCCTCTACTAAAGTTCTATCCTAGTTCAATCCTAGGGTCGTGTCCTAGAGTCCTGTCCAAGTTTTCTCATGGATTCCTATCCTGTATTCCTATCAAGGAGTCCGACAGGAGTACTGTCTTATAGTCCTATCCTGGTCCTATCCTAGGGACTTATCCGAGAGTCTTATACTAATTCACCCGTACAGTCCTACCCAATATATCTATTCTAGAGTACTACCCACGTAGTAGCTTATTCTCCTATCCAAGTGCTATCCTAGACCTATTCTAGTCCTCTTCTTGTTCTGTCCTTGAGGACTGTCCTAGAAGACTATGCTAGTGTTAGCCTGGAGTACTATCTGAGTGTCTTATTTCAGTGCTATCCCAGAATACTATCCTAGATCCTATCTTAGTATCCTTTCCTAGAGTCCTATTTTTGCAGACATATCCCTTTGTCCTATCCTAGAATCACTTCCTAATGACCTGTCATATATTCCTATCCAAGACTTTTCGTATTCCTATCCCAGTCCAATCCTAGAGTCCTCTACTACAATCATATCCTAGTTCTTTCCTTGGGTCAAGTCCTAAATTCCAATCGTGGTTCCTCTTTGGAGTCCTATCCCACAGTTTTTTCGTAGATACCTTTCCTAGCACTATGTTTCTCCTATCCTAGTCGCGTGTTATACTGTTATCCAAGTACAGTCCTAGGGCCGGCACCCATTCCACTCTTCTGTCCTAACATAGATTCCTATCCTATTCCTATCCTACAGTCCTATTCTAGTCCTATCCTAGTACTATCCTAGTCCTATCGTAGGGGCTTATCCTAGAGTCCTATACCAATTCAACCGTACAGTACTACCCGATATATCTATCGTAGAGTACTAGCCACGTAGTAGCTTATATTCCTATCCTTGTCCTATCCTAGACCTATTCTAGTCCTCTTGTTGTCTTATCCTAGACGACTATCCTAGTCTTTTCCCAGAGTCCCATTCCAGTGTCCTATGTCAGTGGTATCCTAGAGTTCTAAACTAGTGTCCATTCCTTGAGTCCTATTTGATAGACGTATCCTTGTGTCCTATCCTAGATTCTTTTCATAGTGACCTATTATAGATTCCTCTCCTAGTCAGATCCGAGTCCTATCTTACTCCAATCCTAGAGTCCTCTACTAAAGTCCTATCCTAGAGTCCTATCCTAGAGTCCTATCCTATTTCAGACATACAGTCCTATCCTACATTCTTATGGTAGAGTCCTATCGCAGC
>NW_025959893.1:77029-193494 GCF_023159225.1 Perognathus longimembris pacificus | reverse complement strand
GAAGCAAAAAAAGAAACATAATATAGTCATTTGGGAAAAATCTCTCCTCTGGTTCAACTACTGAGCTTTCATTTGTTTAGACCTGAGGAGGAATTAGTAATCTCACTGATCTTAGAAAGTGAGCGTAGCAGCTTCAACAACGTGACGCTAATTTTAGAGCTCGATAACAGCAAGGTTTGAGGAGGAATAGAAGATGGTTTTGAGATAGAGAAGTGCAAATACCCGAGAATATTTGCATTTATGAGATATTTGGTCCACACATGATAACTTGGATGACACTGAATAACATAAGCAGACTATCTTGCTAGATATATGTATACACATATAAATATATACACACATATATACATGTATATACAAATACACATATATATGAGTCATTTGGTGTTCTCTTAGGTATAATGAGGAAAATAAATGGTGAATGAGGTGATTCAGGCTACTCCTCCTGATTACTGGTTCACTACATTTTTTTCATAAGGGCGTGATGATTTGTCTTCAAACAATCCCCATATTTACTATCAAATACTTATGTTTGGGAAAAGTAACTGTTAAAGAGACACCAGCAATGCATGTATAAGACTATAGTTTGAAACCCTTCATCTGGAGCATCTGAATGAACACTAAGAAAGATACTTGTGGGTCTGATTATTCAACAATAGGCTCCTAAACAGAGTAGTGGGGAAATGTCTCACCAATTAACTCATGGTTAGGTAGAGGACATGGACGCCAACACGCTGCTCTACTGCAATAGGCAAATATAATGACACTGATTGTATTATCTCTTCTTCTCACAGTACATCTTAAACAAAATTGGTGAGGTTTCAGCATGGATCCCCAAATCTCAACTTGCAATTTTTTTTTAAATGAAGTTATGCTACTGGACCTAATTCCCTCATGCAGTATCATGGCTCCAAATTAAGAGATGGTGGGTGCACTTCTTGAGTTTTTTGAGTGCTGGTGCAAATTAACTGTAATCTTCAAAATCTTTGACACTGTGTTGACAAGGCTAAGGATTGAGTCATGTTCCCTCCAAAAATATGTTAAGGTCTTAGTTCCATATCATAATGTAGTCTTATAATGAAAAGAGAAGACTTACGGTAAGATATTCAATCATCTGTTCAGGAGTTATCCTGAACATAAAGTTCAGAAATATAAATGTTACAGGTTGTGGTAAGGTCTCAGTGGCTTATGCCTGAAATCCTAACTATTTAGGAAGCTTGGATCTGAGGATGGGGTTTGAAATCAGCTTGAGCAAGAAAGTCTGTGAGACTCTTATTTCGGATTAATTGCCAAACAGCTACAAGTGAACCTGTGGCTTAAGTGAGTGCTAGCCTTGAGAGAAAAAAAATGTTCAGGGACAAAACCTAGGTCCCCTGGTACAGCCACAGAAGGGCACTAATGAAATAAACCAAAAAAATAAAAATTAAAAACATGTTGACAACATGGATTCTTTCATCCATTTGCCTGATTTACATTTGCCTGATTTTCATTTCCATAATAGATGTCAGTGATGCCACTGCTTAGTAACAGGAGCCTATCCGAGGAAGACACTGCTACAGACCACAGGGACTTATAAGTGCTAGAATAGCTGAAAACACTCAACCTGTCCAAGACAATTATTATCTTATTATTAGACTTGGTGACTTCTGAAAGCATCATTATAGTTATGTAATAACCTTATGGCGAAAATTACATTAAAAACATATATGACTTTCTTGAAATAGGTACTCAAATTTTGTGTGAAAGTGTTTCCTATAAAAACAAATGCTCAAATACATTTGAGCTGATGACATTTTCCTGATGACTTTCACAATAATATAAAATTGAGAAAATCATTGTACTTACTACTAACGTTTGCCTCTTCTTTTGTTTGATTCTTTAATTGCTCTTGGGTATCCGATTGTAATTCTTCTTCTTCCAATGGAAGATTCTTATCTGATATTTCATCATGACCTGAATTAAGAGAGAAACTCTAAAGCAATCTGAGAAATGTGGTATTGAGGATGTGACTAATGCTAACGTCTGTGCAGAACTCCATGTATCTTGACCTCTGTTTCTATGCAAAGTGTCTTTTATCGGGTTACCTTTGCTTCATCAAATCCATGCGCACTACATAGTCTTCCCTATAGCATCTGACCCGTGTACAAATCTCTTCTATGGTATAAAACAGAGCATTGCCCAAGCTGTGGCTGGCTCCTGTCTAGACTGTACCTTTATATTATTCCAGTAAGCAAATCATATTAATTATAAGCTTAAGCTTGGGTTTGGTTTATTATATTAATCGATCAATTGAAAATAATCTCTCTGTCTCACTCCCTCACTCTCTGTCTGTCTCTGTGTTTCTCTTTCTCTGACCAATTTTCTCCAACAGTGAATCTCAGGTCATCCCTAAATTTCAGCTACCTTGTGTATTGTGCCCCTTCTATTCCAGACCTGAAGTCACTCTACCACCCTGACCATGATCCTTTGGAACAATTTGCCCTTCATCTCAATGTATGACAAAATCCTTTCCAAAACCGCCTTCTGGGCTTGGATAGGCTCTGGAGAAGCCGCCCAGTTGATGATTGAGCCAACAGAAGAAGAGCACTGGACAGGTCAGAGACCCACTATATTTTAGATGCACAATTATCTAGGATCCTCTGAAAAGTATATTATTTTAAGAAGACAATTATTCACTAGTTCTTGGCATTATGAAATACCACAGGGCCTATAACAATAAAATAACCCTAAGGAAAAAAATACAAACTGAAGTCTACCAATTTTTCATTAATCATGGGAGGAAATTCCCCCTTTACTTAAGGGAAATAATTTTTCTAAGCTACATGATTATACACAAAGTGAAAAGACCTTCTAATGAGCTTAACTTAGAATGAAATTACAATTTTATTCTTACCTGAAAGTTGTCTCCTTGTGGTACTTGGTTGTTTCTTTAGTTGTAGTTCTAATTTTGAGAATGATTCTTGAAGCTTAGTGATAAGGCTTTCATACGGGTCTACTTGAGGAGCTACATAAAGAGATACATTCAATTCACTTACGAAATCTATTTGAAATTCTAAAGTTTCAAATCTGTGACAGGTGCATGGCAATGTTTTGTCTTATTTCGTGAGTTTTTAAAAAGAACACAAATCTCTCAGCTTCACTTCGCCAGTGCCTTAGGAGATTAGAGAACTCAGGTAGTTTTCTCCTGTTAGCAGGCATGTAATCCTTGTAAGCGGACATGTGATGGGACCTAGTTCTACCAGCCCTCCAACAAAACACTGTGATATTCTCCTGTAAGCCCACGTGAGTTACCAGCTCTGTTGACTCACATGTAGCAACATGGCCATTTACACAGATGAGGTACAAGCTCCTGAAACACAAGCGAAATCCCTGAGTCAAACTGCGATTTTCCAATCTGTTCCAGAAGATGAACCTGCCAAATTTGCTGTTTTCACATTAACAAATAAAGGGGATGCACCATTTGTGTGCCTATTCTTCTACGGGCAAGCTCATCCTTCTTGGTGAAATTCTGATTGCAACTATCTATTAATTTACCAATAAGCTCTTTCGATTAAGTGGGTCTGAACAAACCATCTTTCATAGGCCATGCAGCTGGCTTTCGACGCCTCCTTTTTCCCTATGGTCTGTAGTTGACTTACAAGTCTTTGTCAGATTTTGGTTCACAAATAAAAATATGAAAAAACTTTACTGGACAGGTCAGTGAGGTGAATTATTCCTTTAGGCCTTTAACTTCTTGGACCTGGCATAAGGATGCATGCTCTGCTGGAGACTAACCACACAATCAAAATTGTGAAATATTGCAATGACCAGAAAAACATACTACACAAAATGTGGTTACATCTGTAAACTCGGGCTTGAGCTTCAGGGTAGTCTGGCCACAAAGCAAGTTCCAGAAAAGCATAGGATAAGTAGGAGGATTATGTCTCAAGAGAGAAAATAAATTAAAGTCATCTATAATTTTATAGTTACCTTCAAGTCTTTGTCTTCTAAAAATACGTCGTCTCCTAATCCTCAATTTAGTGTTTGATGTTAACATTTGATATTCAGGTGTGGTATCTTCAAGTGATTCTTCATCTTGAAGTGTATAGAAATAATCATTTAGTCCACTAAAGAGAATTATTTAGTCCAATAAATTAAAAAACTTATAAAATCACTCAATTTCCAATTTAGAATAAATCACATCTGTGTCATGTGAGATGTTACCAGATATGATGAAGTGAGTTTCTACAATTTTATGTTAAACTTTCTCATTTCACAAATACTTCTAGGCATTATATAAATTTATTTTCTATTTTTAAATTGTGTATATATTGTAGATAATACAGAACTTATAGATTAGGCAATAGAAATGCATATAAAATGGTTATATGTTGAAATTACAAAACAATCAAAATTACATAAACACTCAAGCATAGAAGACTAGCTATGCAAGTTTATCTTTAAGCAATTGTACAGAAGTGTTACCACTCAAGAAATGAGTTTGTAAGTACAATGCATCTTGACTGAATGTGTGGTTGATTCATACAAGAATAATCAGTTGGGAAATGACTGCACACAAATCACAGATGCCTGGTGAAATTTCTGGACATAATAAAATGACAGCTTTGGAGATATAGTGCAAAAGCTTTTAGAATCATCCTCCTAATTTAGATTAGTTAATGGCATATTTGCATGTGAGGTTTCTAGAAACAATTCTTTCAGTGACGCTACACCAGAATAAAAGACCATTTCTTCCAGATTCTCAAATTTGTTAGCATATAAGTTTACCAAATATTCCCTTATTCAAAATTAGTTGTTTCTGTGGTGATGTTTCCAGTCTCATCTCTGACTTTGTTTATTTGAGTGTGCTGGCTTCATTTTTTGGTAAGATGTGCTAGAGGTCTATCGATTTTGTTAATTTTTTCAAAGAACCAACTCTTCGTTTTGTTGATTCTTTCTATGGTTTTTTGGACTCTACGTCATTTAATTCTGATTTAATTTTAATTATTTGCTCTGTCTATTGGCTTGGTGTTTGGCTTTTGCTCTTTTTCAAGGAGCTTCAGTGCATCATTAAATTGTTGGATTGAGATTTCTCCAATTTGTTGATGTAGAAGCTCAGAGCTATAAATTTTCCTCTGAATACTGCCTTTGCTGTGTCCCCAAGGAGCTGGTACTTTGTGTGCTCATGTTGGTTAAATGCCATAAACATTTGAATTTCTGTTCTGATTTCTTCAATGACCCACTGGCGGCCCAGTAATGTGTTGCTCTGTCTCCATGAATTAAAGAATTTTCTATGGTGGCTTTGAGTGTTGAGCTCTAATTTTATTCCCTTGTGGTCTGAGAGAATGCAGGGAATGATTTCTAGATTTCTGAATTTGTAGATATTTGCTTTGTGCCTTAAAATGTGATCTATTCTTGAAAATGTTCCATGTGCTGCCGAGAAGAACGTATATTCTGGAGTTGCTGGGTGAGATATTCTGTAGATTCGGTTAAGTCTAGTTGATATATGCAATCATCTAGTACTTGTCAAGGATAGTTCTAGCAGAGGAGAAGACGAGCTCAAGAGCAATGTACATATGATCACATAAGATGACCCTAAGTGAAATGAACTACAAGATTTGGAAATAAGTGGTTTATCTTTGATGTTGTTATTTCCAATATACCCAATGAAATTATGCCTTTTTCTTTTGTCTTTCTTCCCCATGCTTTTACTCCTGTTGTCGCTGTAACTGACTTTGATGTGCTGAGTATTGTATGTACATTTATTGGAACTAGGGAAGGGGAACATCAAAATGGAGAGACAAAGGGTAAAAGGCAGACCAATGCAACAGCAATACTTAGAAGACAGTATGCTGTAAACCAACTGTACAACTCAGGAGTGTGTGGGCAGGGAACCAGAGAAGGAGTAGGGTGGGAGAAAAATGAAGGAGGAGGTTTAAAACGTTTGATAAGAAATATACTCACTGCCTTACATATGAAACTGTAACCCCTCTGTACATTACCTTGACAATAAAAGAAATGCAACAACAAAAAAGACCACAGGGTCTCCTAATAGACAGCTACTCCCCCTAGGCTGTTCTAATTCTCAATTGCTATTCGAGTTACAGATTCGGGAACATATCCGTTCACTGATTAGAGACTACAATACGCGGTCACTAATATAGAACAGCGACACTAGATGGAGTTTTGAATCCATAATCTTCAAAGCCACAGCTGTTCAGATCGATTGCTGATAGTTTCTGCTTCCTAATCAGTATAATATAAGGTGTTTGACTGTTTTTTTTCTTCTCTGCCATGATGAACTAAACCAATGTAACTTCAAACCAAGAGTAATTTAGTTCTTTTGTAGTCTGTTCGGTCAGGTATTCTCACAGTGATAAATAAGAAACCAGCAGAGAAATTCAGTACTAAGCTTATGGTTACATTCTGGCTCCTAAACATGTAGCTCTGAAGCCTTTCAAACTAGGCTTATTATAAAAATAATAAGAGCCATGAGATCTATTTGCCCAGTAAGTAAGGTAGTTTTTGAAGAGAAACAATGGAAAACTATACATGCTGACAAAGGAAAGATGTACGCATATCACAGAGTATTTACCATGAGGCCAAACTAAGCATTCCTCGCTTAGGTTGTAAGGTATTTCATCATAACAATGAGAAAGTTACATAGCAATGTATGTTCGGGGGGGGGGGAATATGAAAGGAATTTGTTGTTGTTGTTGTTGTTGTTGCTGTTTTTTCCAGTCCTGGGGCTTGAACTCAGGGCCTGGGCACTGTTCCTGGCTTCCTTTTGCTCAGGGCTAGCACTCTGCCTCTTGAGCCACAGCGCCACTTCTGGCTTTTTCTGTTTGTGTGGTGCTGAGGAATCGAACCCAGGGCTTTATGCAGGCACTGTACTGCTAAGCCACATTCCCAGCCCCTAAAGGAATGTTTTAAAGGTCGTTATTCTTTGTATGAGAAGTTGTCTATCTTGAAGCACAGTTATCACCACGACTTTCTGTGGTCAACCCATTGCTATGAGAGATAAAGGAGTTCTTTGCAGATTTGCACAAAAGATTCTCAATAGACATCCCTTGAGCAGAATGTAAACACCTGAAATTGCTTCCAGAAAGCCATGGAGAATTTTTATTCTTGCTTTTCATTTCTTTCTTTCTTTCTTCCATATTTTCTACTTTCCTTCCTTTGCTTGCTTCCTTTTCATTCTTTTATTCTCTGTCTTTCATTCATTCTTTCTTACTCTTCTATTCTCTTCTTTCAGCTGATATTGTAGCCTGAACACCACTTTTCTTTTCAAGGACAGTGAATTCCCACTTGAGATCAACCTCTTCAACAGGAATTTTTGCTGGTTAATTGGACATAATAGTATCTTGGACTTATTTTTCTGGACTGGCGTTCAAACATGACCCTCATGTCTCAGTGTCCTAGGTAGCTAGGGTCACGGTCTGGGTCATTATGCCTTACTTTACTTACTTCTGAAACCTAGTCCAATACCATTCTCCAAAATGAAACAACAGTAATTTTTTTTTGCAGTTGATCTCCAGTTTTGCTAAACTGTAGGAAGTAATTATATTTTATATATTTGCTAAGATATGTCATAGAATATGATCTATTTGGAAGGAAGGTCTATGGGTTACTGAACAGAAGATGTATTGTATAGATGATGGATGAAAATTTATGCAAATGTCTGCTAAGTACAAGTAGATTTCAATGTCATTTAATTATGAAATATATCATAACATACATATATGTTTGCATATTTGTAAATATTAGAATGTTCTATAATATTAGAGGTAGGTAGGAAAACAGCATACTAGCATATGAACAATATCAAATGACATTATATTTGTGAATGAAGATGACACATCAAACCTCATTGGAGATTGTTAAATAATAGAGGATAGGAGGTTAGAAAAAGAAACTGTAGGCTACAGAGCCAATACTATTAAAGCGTAAAATAGTCATGGTAAATACCACAATGAAAGCGCTTTGAACAATTATTCTACATTGTATTTGTTAATATATATAAAGAAGAATGTTGACAAGATATAGTATATGCTAGATGCAGTGTGGTTCTAGTGGGACGATGAACAGAGAATAAGAGAGAGGGAATATATTCAAAATAATTTATATAAATATGTGAAAGTAGAACAAGGACATTTAAATTGGTTTGGGAATGGAAGAGGAGATGAAAGAGAGTGAAAGGGTTTTAATGCATAAAATGTCAAATTGAAACTCTTGTACAACTAATTGATACTGCTAATACACATGTAAAAACAACTCTAATATTTTCCCAAGGACTTTCACAATCTTGTTGTTCAGATTATATTTTATAAACTTCTTGAAATATTCCTTACTTTCAAATTAGGGGCATAGCTTCAATTTCTTTCATAATAATTGAAAAACTCATTTGTTCAAACACCATACACTGAATATACTATTGCTATCATTTATTTAGGATTCTGCCTCATAATATATTACACTTTTGTTCAATTAAATTTCTTGATAATTTATTCCAGATTAATATATAAATATGTAAAAATAAACCAACCAAAATGAATGTCAATTAGTGGCCTAATAGCAGGATACTGAATGCTAGTGTCATAGCCATGAAGTAACCACGGGACCAGAAATAACAATGAAAGGTTTGGAATGCATTCACATTATTTTCTAGTTACTTTAAGATCTAACATTTTACGTCTAGGTACATATTTCTATTAGGTATATATTTCTATAGAAATGCATATTTCTATAAAATGTATACTCAAATACATATTCTTTGGAAAGATACACTGATGACTTTAATTGAAAGTACTTTTATATTAACCTGCAATTATTATACTTACTATTATACTTACTTTCCATATCAGACCATTCTCTCTCTAATTCTGTGTCAGGATATTCAAGAACAGCATTTTCACCTGATTCTTCATGAGCAACATAAACAGATACATTTAGTGTATGAAGTACAATATTAGTTCTATTGTTTAAGAAAAATCCTTTCAAATTTATAACTACTACACTTTGATGTAATCAGAAAATGATCATGAAAGTTATAGTAGGTAAGTATCAAAGTAATTTCCAAAATGTAAAAACATTTATTTCTTAAGTTAACTTCCTATATTCATCTCTAGATTCCTGTTTATATTTATACTTCAATTTAATATCATGAACAATAGACCAAAGCAATTAAAACATGTATATGTATATGGTTATAACTACAATATTGCTGCAATTACATAATATTAAAAAACCTTGTAAATGTTTAGTCATGGAGATAAAGAATACACTATGAGGAAGAAGCATTTAAAATTCTGGTAGGTAATGAGTTAAATGAAAATCTCAATAAACTGGCATAGAGGAGTTCCCTGAAGAGTATGAAAAATATTGAAAATAGATAGTTTATGGATACTACCATGGCTTCCTCGTAAGCTCAAAAGTAATGAGAGACATAGGAGGCCTCCTGTACAGTTTGAACTAAAGGTATTAATAGGCATCCACTGATTTAAACATCCTTGGCAGTTTGGAAGGGAGGATGAGAAATGAAGGTGTGACAGAGGGGGTAAGCCTAATCAAAGTGCATCGAGCAGCTATATGGACATGTCCAATTGAAGCATATTTACAACCGAAGTGAAACTTAGTTTTAAAACAAGGAAGTATCCACTCTCATACCATTTCCTGGGACTTTCATGGTTTTGCTCTTCATATTCCTCCTTACAGTTTTCTTAGAATATTTTAATAGTAAGGGGCATAGGTTTATTTTCTTCTATAATTATTGAAAAGTTATTCATTTCTAATCATACATGTAGAATCACATTGACATTATTTATTTAAGATAAAGCTTCATTATAAATTACATTTATTTTTTAAATTAAGTGTATTGATCATTTAGCATGGACTATAAGTAAATAAATATATAAAGTGAACAATGAAAAGTAAGAATCAATTAATGGCATAAAACAGGGCCATGAAGTAATCATGGGGCAGGAATTACTAATCAAAGGTTAAGAATACTTTCACTTTCTTTTCTAGTTATTTTAATCTGTCATATTTTAAGTCTAAGTATTAATCTTTGTAAAATATAGACTCAAGTGTTTTTACAAAAAGAATGTTCTGGTAATTTTAATTGAAAATATTAATATTACGTGTAATCATTATACTTACGAGGAAGTCTCTTTGTTGCTGAGTCTTGAAGCCCAGACAAAAATCTTGCAGCTGTTTCTTGAAAATAAACTACAAGAAAAAGATACATTTAGTGCACTAAATTGAAAATTAAACGTATTTTAAAATGTCTAGGTTTCATATTTATAACCAGTGAATTCTAGTATTTTATCCATACAGTGCTTTGAATTCCTAGATTGTGAACTGATGGGAAAATGGTCATGAGAATTTTAATGAGTAAGTAGTTACCCTTAGGTTAACTATGTGAACAGGCCAAGCAAAGAAAACATTTCTGTGGGTGGTTATAGCAACAGTATTGTTTACAATGCCAAATATGCAGAATCGGGTAAGGTACAATGCACTTTACATTGTTGGTAGGTAATGTGTTAAATAAAGATCTCTATGAACCAAATGAAGGAATTGTTTCAGATTATATGACATAGGGAGAAAACTTAAAATTGATCACTGATATGCTAACTCCCCATTCGAAAGTAAAGGAAATAAACAATAGGAAGGAAAATAGTGAAAGAGAGATGGAGAGAGAGACAGAGGAAAGAAAATTGGATGAGAAAGAACCACAGAGAGAGGAACACAAGAGGGACACTAATGAAAGAACATATAACAATGCCATCAAAAGTGTAATAGTGAGCTACAAACCTACAGACCTATGAAAAGGAGCCATAATCAGCTCAGAAGATGTGATTTTTTAAAAAAACAGAAATGTCTTTGTTTGGGATTTGTAATTCCTATTCTGAGCCAGGGAGTCTCACTGTGGAGTCGGCACCTGACGGAGCCCGCTGGCCGGTCCAAGCAGACCAAGAATCGCTCAGGACGTGATTATGAGTGCAATGACACTGGACTGTTCCATCTGGACTTAGGTTCATATGAATTTTTGCAAAGTTTTTGTGTTCAGCAGCTTGTGTTCCACAGATTGCAACAATTAAATAAAATCAACAAGCAGAAGAGAAATCACATGTACAGTAATCTTAAAGATATGGACAAAAACGTATGAAACTGTAACCTCTCTGTACATCAGTTTGATAATAAAAATTTGAAAAAAAAAAGATATGGACAAAAATAAAAATAATAGCAAATAATTAAAAAATCACTACTCTATCAGTCATATGTGATATAACCTGTCATATTTATCAGTCATATGTGATATAACCTGTCATGCCTGGAAAAAATTATCACTAAATTTTAACAGTAGCCTTATGTGACATGTATTATCTAATTTTGAAACAAATTGTACAAGTTTTATTCAGACACAGGCCTGCTGGGAAGAAAACGGTGCTTGGTAACACTTGAAAGGGGGTTGGTAATCTCAGAAAACAAGAGGTGAAGTGATTTCTAAAGTCAGAGGATATCTGGTTGTGTGTGTTTTAGGAATACCAGGGCTGAGTGAATTGCCCACTTCCTTCTCATCTCTACTTTCTCATTCCTCTTACATAGGCAACTGTCACTATCACACTGGAGAAAGGACTCTATCTTCTTGGTCCTCCATAGGAGTGGAAGCACACTGCCCTGAGACACATAGATGTAGGAGGTCTAAAGTGAAGCGTTGTTAATACCACCTACATTCTGTATTCTGTGGGAATGCACCTTGCTAATACTCCCTGCGTTCTGTTCTTAACATGTGAACACTTCATCTGAGAGGGATTTTTACCCAGCTCCAGCAGTGATTCACTTTCTGCAATTCCTGGCAGGCACTGCAAACTGCAAAACATCTGGATTGAGGAACGCCCTCAGCAGGCATTCTGTTCACAGGCTTTACAGCCAGGGATGTCTATATTCCTATTATTGCATACAGTGTCCACAGTAGCAGAGGTGAAGGTTAACACAGCTTTTCCACCACCGTATCTAGGTGGGTGCCCTGTGTTAGTTGCCCCCCCCCACCAAATTTGTGTGACATGCAATGTTAAAAATGCTAGTTATGAGTGCCACACTGGATGATTAGCTTGAATTTCTATCTCAACTACTCCCTGAAGTACTGGTACCCATACCAACCTCTAATCAGAAGACAAATTCTTTGCATTCTTCATCACTACTAGAAAGATGGTAAACTGTAGAGCGATTTAAGTAAGAGAGGCAGTATAAGCCATCCCTGAGGGAATTCCCATATCCTGATAAGGGACTATCATTATGATGGTATGAATAAACATACAGAGTGCTTCCCACATAACTCTGTTAGCTACACTATACACCGGCATTAACTGCTAAAGTAACCTTACCTTTGCATGATCTCTCTAACCACAACATATGCATTCAAACTACCTAATAAGAACTAAACAATTTACACGAAAATTACAGTAGGGTTTTTAGCTGAAAATAAAATTTCACAGAAACAGTTACTCTAAGGGAGATCATCATGAGAAATTCGCCAAGAAAGTCATTTCATAGAAGGATTAGAGAAATACACTCCATCTCAACATAGGAACCTATCTCAACATAGGAACACAGAAACATAAAAAAAAAAGTACAATACCATCTAAAGAGCTAAACTCCAGGAAATTACTTAAATGACTAAAATATCTGGCTTTTTAAAAACAATTCATAGAATAATCCGAAATGCTATTCAAGAAAAGCTGTGGAATGGATTAGGAAGATAATTTAGGATATTAACGAGACATTTAACAAAGAAATATAGATTTTGGAAAAAGGATCCAGTCAAATATCTTTGAAAACATGAGCTCAATATGTTGCGTAATAAAATTCATTTGAAAGCCTCTAAGTCACATTTTATCAAATGAGGGACAGCACCTCCAAGATTGAGAACAAGTCTTTCCAAGTGTGGCATTCAGACAAAAATGAAGCCAAACATGTAAAGAACATTTAGGATCGTTGAGACATCCTAAAGGCATCAACAGGAAGGGAAAAGTTAAGGCCACTACTCAATGGAACAGTAACAGAAACTTCCTTAATCCTGGGAAACACATGGGCATAAAATGAAGAAAAAGCCTAAGAACCCACATATAAATCACCTCCAAAGATCCAGATGATGACATTTAGAGTAAAACTATCAAAAGTGCAGAATGAAGAGTTTTAAAGTGTTAAAAAGTGCTCGTTTCGGTTAACTGGACGTTTCTCAGTAGCTTTAGGTCATGAAAGTATGGGAAGATAAATTTCAAATCATGGAAGAAAATATTGCTATTCAAAATGAGTGTACTTAGCAAAGTATTTCAGACTTAAAGGACAAAGAAAGCCATTCTGAGATTATTACCACCAGAAAAGCCTCACAGGGGCTGGGAATATGGCTTTGCGGTAGAGAGCTCATCTAGCATGCACAAAGCCCTGGGTTCGATTCCTCAGCACCACATAAACAGAAAAAGGTGGAAGTGGCACTGAGGCTCAAGTGGCAGAGTGCTAGCCTTGAGCAAAAAGAAACCAGGGACAGTGCTCGGGCCCTGAGTTCAAGCCCCAGAACTGGCACAAAAAAGAAAAAAAAAAGCCTCACAAAAAGGAAGTCCTATAATCACAAATGAAAGCAAAGTAACTACCAAAATGATTAGCAATGGCAGTATTATAAATCATACTCAAAGAGGACACATCCATAAAACTTATAGAAGAATCAAACATTATTAATAAAATAAATGATCAAATCACAAGATAAGACAGGAAGAAGCAAAAATTATTCAAAACTAGAAAAACATCAGTGAAATATCAAGCACAAGCTAACACTTTCCAGTGATAACTCTGACTATGGGTGCAATGAATTTTCTACCTAATACATACAAGCTGTCTAAATGAATTAAAAAGAAACCGTCCCAATATGCTGCTTATAAGGGCTTCCCCTTGTCTCTAAATAAGCAAAATAAAAATAGACTGAAGTTGAAAAAACAGTGATTTTGTAAGAAAACAAAGTCAAAAAGGAAAGAATAGGAAAAGGAAGTAAAATAATTAACTATAAAAAGATCAGTACATTTACTCACCTAGAAGGTATATTATAGATTTCTATAACTACAGAACATCCAGTTTTATAAAAGAATCACTATTAGACACAAAATGAGACATAGGTTCCAATATAATATCACTTATGGATTGCAATATCCAGTTATCAACAATGGAGAGACAAAAAAGTCAATCCAGAAAAAAATAAGATATAAATAACAATGAATACATGTTTAACATATTCTTCTATAGACTAGAAGAATTCAATCCTACAATTGCAGAATTGATATTCCTATCATCAGCACAGAGAAATTTTAGTAGAATAAACCACAAAACCATACCCTTCATATTTTCTGATCATAATGGAAGGAAACTAGACTTAATAGTAAGAATAGTTTTAAGTGTTTTACAAGTACTTGGTGACTAAATAACTCAATTGTGAATAAAGTGTGTTATTGAGGGAAGAGGAAAAGTTCAAATTTCCTAGGAACAAATTCGCACAGAACTGCGAGCCAGTGGCAGAGGTTCATAATCCAAGCTACTCATGAGGCTGAGACCTGAGGAGCATGATTCAGAGCCAATCTGAATAGGAAAGTCCATGAGATATTTTGTTGTTATTGCTAACTAATCATCCAAAAGTTAGTTGTGAAGCTGTGGCTCAAATGGTAGAGTGTATCTTCAGCAAAAAGCTAAGGGACAGAAACCAGGCTCTAAGTTCAAGCCTAAGTACCAACACTAGATAGATAGATAGATAGATAGATAGATAGATAGATAGATAGATAATAAAATGCAATTAAAATATACCAATATATCAATACAATCTAGATGCAAAATAGCCACAGAGAATTACAATGATATTCGAAAAGGTATTAACAAAATAACTATAGAATTCAACTAAATAATAAAATCTAGAAGCATAAACAAAAAATGCAAAATAGAACATTTAAATATAATTGAAGACATTATACCAATGATGGAATAAAGTTCTGAACTAAGTTGAAGGCAATTTACCATATTTACTTTGCTTTTTATGTAAATTCTCATTCCTGGTAGCTTCAGTTTCTCAATCTTAGACTCTGTTCTAGAAACTGAATCATTTCATCAAGTGCTAAGTTGAAAAATATTATCCCACTTCTGGATATGACAAGTAATGTGTAGAATGGTTTATATGAAATTATATGGTGACAGACTTGTTAAAAATTAATCATTAATCAGACAAATATCAAGGGAAATAGATTGCCAGTTTCATTTTATCTGGTTACCTTATAAGGATCATACTATATCAAAATGTAAAACTTCACAAATTATTTCTTCAAACTAATATTCATCACCCCAGAGAATGTATAATTTCTGATCATTTTGATTTAAAATAATTTTGAAATATCTAAATGATTACACTTACTTTTGGATCTATCCATCTGAGAAGTACTACTTTTTGTTATTTCTAGCTCAATTCCTAGTACCGATTCTTCAATCTGAATTATAGGAGTTTCATGAGCTATAGTCAGAAAAAAAAAGTTTATTTAGTACATTGAACAGAAAAAAAGCTTCAATTTTGAACTACCTAGATTTAAAGTTTAAAACAAGCTTACTACATTATTTTCTTTCACTTTTACATTGCTAAAAGTAAATCACCATAATGCTAAATCTGACATGAACATTGTGAGAATAATTTTAAACTGTCTCCTTATTTATAAGGCATAATATTAAGGGCAGTGTTACTGAAAAGTACAATATGCTGTATGCTTCAATTATCTAAGAATGAAAAAAGCAATAAAAATAGAAATAGTTATTTACTGAAGAAAGCTATACCAGCAAATCATATACTTGGATACTTCACATGAAAGTAGGGAGAAGAGACAGGGAATTAAATGAAAGAGGTGCTGATGAAATGCAACACCTTGAAATATAACTTTGGCATATTTTTTATTTAAATCAGTGGAGGAATTTCAAGTCCCACAGTAGGATTATAATTTAGGATTATAACTACTTGTGAACTATAAATGCAAGTACATTTACTGCAGCAAAAAAAGCAAATATTTATTCAAGTAACCAATGAACTCCAATTTAAGACACTTTCAACCCTGGACAAAGAGTAGTATATTAATAAAATCATAAAATCTTTGTGATGAGGTTAATTTTTTATTTCACGGCAAAGAATATTTGTGATTTTAGAGTCCAATCATTTTCAAGTGGCTAGAGAAAGGTGCATACACACAGAGTGGAGGAAGATACATCTAAAGCAAGAAGAGATGGAGTAGAATTAAATGACTGCATCCGAGCTCGTGTTTTCTAAATATGCTTATAAATATCCCAGGCCATGGGTGAAGTCTCCAAAATTTAACAGAATTCAAGGATGAAATGACATCCATAGTTAATAACAAAAGATTTAAAGACTTCAACAAACTACAACAATACATTCTAAGTGACCAGTAAGTCAAAGCAAAACATGATTTGAAAAACTAGAAAATGTGTTATAAAGAAGAGAAACCAAGAGATGTTCATGCCCAAACTCATAAGATGTAAATAAAGTGACATTTGGGGAAAAAAAGTATGTAGAAAAAAATTCTGTATTGAAAGATAAAAAGAGATCATAACTTTAAAACTTGAGCTTCCATTTTAATATATAAGCAAACGAAATTTAAATAATAAAATAGAGTAAACAAGAGAAAATTAGACACATTGGAAGCAAATACAAATTAAAGTGTAAAAGAATAAATTAATGAATAGGAAAATAATAAAAATGTCAGAATCCCCAAAATGCCACATTAGTTTAATAACAAAAAAAATAGTCAATTATTCAGTATGCTACATAGGACAATAAAGTACTTTATGCTTCCAGGCCCCCAAAACAAAAACATCTGTCTTAGCAGATGGAACAAATAGATGAACTCAAATTCTTCACTAAAGAAAAATATCCAAAACTGGAAATTAAACCAACTTAATAAGCTTTATTTTTAAAAGCCCACAGATAGCACCATACTTAATGAAGAGTTCCCTACTGCGATAAATGTCATAAACATTTCTAGTCCAGGAAGTTAGGCAAGAAAAATAAGAGGCTAAGAAAAAATAAAACACTCTCAAGTTAGAGATATTATGTGTAAAAATATTAAGAAACATGCACACATACAAAACACACACGCACACACACATCCCTAATGCATACACATAGGACAATCAATTAGAATAAATGAATTTAGCCAAATATAGTAGCTGACTGAATGGTATTTCTTTTAAAGAATTTAAGCAACATTTTAAAACTGCCACATGTATGAATTATAAAAATTTGCCTTAATATTTGAGGCACACATTATTGAATATTATACAATCCAGAATTAAAATAAAGCATGTAGTAATAGTAATTAGGCTTACAAGGACATTTGTTCACATTAATCCATTAGAAAACACAATGTATGAACAAAAATTTAAAAGATGTATTATAGTTTGTAGTCAAATTGAGATTTCACTACATCGTACAGCATAAACAGATACATTCTGCTTCATGAATTAATATCTTAAATTCATTTAAGTTCATGTTAAACAAAGTTTCAGGTTATTACTTATTCATTGTTTAAGTTTTGTTTGCAAGCCATGGAATAAAAGGGTATGTTTTATTCATTTGTTGGTTTACTTATTTATTTATCACTCAATGTCTCATGCTCATGCTTGGCTTTTTTTGCTCAAAGCTGTTTTTCTATCAATGGGTCACACCTGTAGTTTCAGCTTTTTAGTCATTAATTGGATCTGAAAGTCTCAGATTTGTGCACTTGGTTTGTCTTTAAACCACATCCTCAGCTTTTTTTGAGCCCTGACCAGCTAGAGTTACAGTCATGAGTCCCTGGCACCTGCCCAAAGGGTACATTTTAGATATCTGCTTTAAGGTATTTATAACATTCAGAACACATAATAGTGGACAAAACTGTATATGGATTTCATGCTTTTCTCTCTAGCATACTTTAGAACATTGCTATTTCTTATTCTTCTCATCTTTGGATGTAAATTCAAAAATACATAACCAAGAATACCAACAACTTAAAACTGGGTAAGATTCAAACAGTTGATGTAGCTAACATCACTTGCCTGTAACACAATATAGAATATCCTCATTCTCATTTCATCTGTCACTCAACTGTATTCTTTACCTCAACACATACTCTGAGTTTTTACTCTGAGTTTTGTGATAAAAATGTCATAGTAATTGTGATTAATTGCTACATTTGAGGATATGAATGTTCTTATGTAATTTGGTGCCCTTCTTAGGCTTAGGAAAATAATTTGCTGAAAATACTACAAATAATATAAAGCACTGAAGGTGTAGCTCATTGGTAGGGTGATTGCCTTCTCTGTATGCAGCCTTGGTTTCCATCTCCAGTATCTCAAACTATTTAAGGTGAATATTATATATGACATAAAAAAGTAATTAATGTCTGTTCTTAATTACATTTGTAACAAAAAATACTATCACAAAAGAAAGATTTTTGTGTTTATCAAGATAATTGTTTGTAGTTTTGACAGATTTATCAGACCTGACATCTTAGAAAACTTAACTGAATCATAGTTAATTTAAATATAGTTCTATCGAGGTCTTATAAGTGAACACAATGTAACTATAGTTAAGAAACAACTATTATTTACATACACATACACATATTCTATGTATCTGTGACTATAAGTATGTAGATCCCTGTGTCTAAACTGTGTCTAAACATTTTGCATGCATTTTCAAAGTTAAAATGGTATTACTATAAACATGTCATATGAATAGCAAAATATGCTCTTTTGGCTAAATCACATGACATCTGAAACGGTACACTTTTGGTATTTCTGTTGTATGCAATCAGTACCATTTAGATGAAAATAAAAATCTATTTCAGAAGATGCATTGTTACATTAAATTAATTGAACATAATTGTCAAATGAATTTAATGTATGTGTCAACATACTTCTAGCCCAATTGACCACTACATTTTCTTTTGCCAGTCCTTGGGCTTGAACTCAGGGCCTGAGCACTGTCCCTGGCTTCTTTTTCCTCAAGGCTAGCACTCTACCACTTGAGCCACCGCGCCACTCCTAGCCTTAATATATGTGGTGCTGAGAAATCGAACCCAGGGTTTCATGTATACAAGGCAAGCACTCTTGCCACTAAGCCATATTCCCAGCCCTGATCACTACATGTTTTGATTACTCGAAAGTGTTTTCTTTCATTAACTTATACCAAGGTAATCCAAAAATCATTCAGATTTCATTTTATACAACAGAAAATCTTTTCACCTTTAATATTTTCTTCCATTAGGGAACTTTGGATTTCAATCTTTCTTCGAGAGCTTTCTGATTCATCACCCTTAATAACAAAAGTTGTAGTAAGTAACTACACATTACGTATCACAAAACTCTGTCATTTCCCTACTTTAGAGGGAAAGGTAACTTTTTACTACTCTCATTTACAATCTCATTACAAAAACATTTATTCATAAACTCCTGAATGTATTAAATAAAAAGAGATCATTTACTGTATTGTATTTGAGAAAGTGTTTGTGAACACGGAAGAATACTAAGGAAGATCAATAAGTCTTATGATTCTTTCTCATAAGTCGTTCACAAGTAAATCATGGTAATGATGATCGGTTAATATATTTTTTATGTTTATACTTGTCTGTTTCAATCTTCGGAGAAGCCAATGAAGTTCTTCTATGAGAACACTTGTAACCTCTGTGATAAAAATGCATAGCATTTATATGCCATGGACAGAGAGCCTCTAAGAATTTACTTTTCTTTTTTTCAGTATTTTTGCCCAAAGACTTTCCTAACAAAATATTTTTGTGACTAAATAAATTATTATGGTTATGAATTTTGTTTTAAAATAAAACTATTTCAACATGATTGCTTTTAAAATCAAATTTTATGTAAATATTTTAATAAATGAGCTTAAAAGTAAAACAATGCAATTTGTATTCCTCAGGAATCATATATTTTTGACTTTATCATTGGATTATAATATAAATCACAATTTTTTGCCAATATCAATGAGAAAGTTTTATAACTGTTAGATTTCAAAATATTACGTTCATATTAATGAGGAAAATAAGAAGAAAATATTGATGAAATAAAAATATACTTTTTTTTAATTAGCACTTATCCAAGGTATTGAGTCCATTAAATCAAATTACGTAGCTTTCACTTTATTATACTGTATCACACCTCTGACATTTCTTCAGTAACAACAGGAAGTGCTGTCCCCTGAGATGAAGTTGCAGCTGGAAGTGAATCTTGACTTTCTTTGCAATATAAGACTGTTATATTTGTCTGAGATGTATCGAGTAGGTCTCTACCTTCTACATCCAATTCAGAACTTTCAATAACAGCTGATTCATCTTGAGACTTGACTAGCTCTGAAACCTCTGAAACAGCAGCACTAGGCCTGATTTCCTCTGAGCTTTAGAATTACAAAATATTTGGTATTAGGTTACATGAAAATATTTTATTTGTATTTAAAAATCATTTTCATAATTGGAAAAAATATTAATTATCAGTTACTCATTAAGTAATGGAAATAAAAATGTGAAATGAAAGTTTGACAACTAATTGAAGACACTAAAACAACTTCTGGAATTTAAAACATGCAAATAGTCATAATTATTTAAAATATACCAACACAGTTGTTAACGGTCGTATCATGCCATAGAGCAAACAAGATTAAATAGCAGCATGGGTTGTGGTTTGTTTAGATTCATTCATCTCAAAATTATTTTACCCAATTTTATATCAGAATAAAAGTTTAAAATGGTTCCAAAATAGTTTTAACATTAAAAATTACTGTATTTTACAGGTTCTGATTTTTCTTTAAGAAAGTCGATGTATATTTTCTACCAGGTGACAGAGGGTTCGTGTATCGGACTCTATAACTAAAGTGATCATACATCATGTTCCATCTCTAGTTCTCGTTTATGCTTGCCCCAACATTTTAGCTTACATGATAAATTAAATGATTAAAGTATTTATGTCATTTAAAATTTAAAGAAAACCTTGCTTATCTTAATGTCCATGTGCTTGATAAAGTATAAAAAAAAAGGGCTGGATGTTTCTACATCTTAATCAGTTAATGTTCCAACTGATATAAATTGCATAAGGCTTATGTCAGTTTCTAAATTTTTTTTAATTTGGGTCTCACAAGAGCAAAATCGTTAAAGGTAAATATTCCCACAAATCTTACATTTGTTAGTTCAGAATGAAATTCAAGTACCAAAGATTGGATTACAAAAGGACAAGTTGGGGATATTCCTGATGATAAAGGTGATATATATATATATATATATATATATATATATATACATATATATGTATATATATATACTATTTGATGACAAACATCCATAGTGCAGCTGTGAAGCAGATTTCAATATTAAACAGAATAGAAGGCTTCTCTTCTCGTAAATCATTAAGAATAATACCTCATTAAAGGGCTGGGAATATGGGAGAACCTATGTCAAATGCCTACACTGAGAAACAAAACATTACTAAGCTTACTATGAGATAGATATCACTGTCTCTACCAAGATGCAAACACAACTTTGCTGAGATTTCTGTCCTCAGGGAACCTTGCTTGTTGTCCTTGCCTTGTATCTGGGAATTTATTAGGATTCTCACAATTCTTAAAACTTGTTGGTTACAGTTCATCACTATATACTAAATGTACAAACCATGTGGTTTACCATTATTCCCTACTTTCCTTGTGATTTGTCCTGATCACCTGCTGGCTTTGCTTGGGTGATTAAGAATTTTCTATCTTTCAAACTTCACTTCATGTACCTCTGAAGGTGTTTTGTGTTTTGTTTCGTTTTGGCCAGTCCTGGGGCTTGGACTCAGGGCCTGAGCACTGTCCCTGGCTTCTTTTTGCTCAAGGCTAGCAATCTGCCTCTTGAGCCACAGCGCCACTTCTGGCCATTTTCTGTATATATGGTGCTGGGGAATCGAACCCAGGGCTTCATGTATAGGAGGCAGGCACTCTAGCCCCTAGGTCATATTCCCAGCCCCTCCTCTGAAGGTTTTGCTTCGTGCCATTTTCTGCAATAAATCATGGTCATAATAACAGCTATGCCCTGTATTCTATATGTCTTCCCAGAAAGTAACTAAATCTGAAATTGATTTGGGGAACTTGGAACGCAATTGGTAACAGAAAGGAGATTCACTAGCAGGACTCTGAATGACAAGAATCTACCTCAGGAAGAGTTTGTGTACTAGTTTCACAGACTGCTTTTTCTACTGCTCAGTAAAGTGTAGCCTGTGAAATATGTTTGGCTTTCATATTGTTCCCAAGTGGGAAGTTGATCACAGTATATTGTATTCGTAAACTGCTTCGTTAAATGGCAACTCACTTGTAGCATTACTTAAAAATAATTTTTAAAATAAATAAAGAAAGAACAAGCAGCAAAAAAAATGTCTGGAAGGTAGGCCTTAGATCCAGCAAGGACAATACAAATAATTTTGAAGTTACTATCTTATATAGATAGAAAAATAAAGATTAAGTTTGTCCCCAGTATGATGACATAATACTCTAAATAAATCAAGGGAAAATGTGAGAAGCTAGATTGCTATTCCTCAGTCTCTAGTTCCATTGCTGAAATCTCTATTCTTTCCTCCTGTATAAATGGAGAGAGACAGAGAGAGAGAGAGAGAGAGAGAGAGAGAGAGAAGAAAGAAGGAGGTAAGGAAGGATAGAGTAAAAAAGAAGAGAGGCTAAGCAGAAAGCTGTAAACTTTGTCTATCGCAAACTTAATTCACAGATCGGAATTGGACTAAGTCAAAGCCTAATGTCGTCATCTATAGGTTGTGCCAAACAGAAAGCATGTATGATCAAGATGCAAGTCGTTGTACTACTGTTTTAAGTTGAAAATACACTTCTCTTTAGGGTCCTAATCTTCAAAAATGTGGATGTAGGGTGAACATAGGTATCATATAGCTACCTATGTCCACACAAATTTGCTTCTTCTCTATGAGGACATTAGAAAAGAAAAAAAAACCAGCTCTTCCTGGATCCTTTGTTTCTGAATCAGAAGTGACTGCATCCCTAATTGTGATCCAGGCTTGGGGCTGCACACAGACCGAGGGGCAGCACCCTGATTCTGGTGAGTCTGTTTCCTCTCAACAGAACAGATCGGGTCACTGATGTAGACTGCTGGGGATGACGTCCAGACATAGTTGCAGTTTGCAACAATGGACTCATAACCCTGTACTTTCCTCATCTTTCTCTCCTGGCACAAAAGCTTAGTAAGGTCAGCTGTTTATTAAAGACAGGTGTTCTTTCTGAAAAGCAGTGATATTTGCTAAGATACAGACTAGAAAAAGAATCGGTACAAAAGGAATAAATATTAGGCCACATAAAACTCACTTTGAAAACTCAAATGTTTTTCTGGATTAATTTCTGGACATGGTATGCCAAGTTGTATAATTTCTTATAGAACCACTTTAGTACTTCTTGCAAAGTATTCAATCTTTTTAAAAAATTTTTATTGTCAAGGTGAAGTAAAGAGGAGTCATAGTTATATACGTTAGGTAGTGAGTACATTTCTTGTCCAACTTGTTATTACCCTCTCCCTCATTTTTCTCCCACCTTCCCTCCACCCCAATTTTCCCACTCAAGTACAGTTGGTTTACTACATATTGTGTCGTGTCTCTGTTGCGTTTGTTTGCCTTTTACCCTTTGTCTCATCATTTTAATGTTCCCCTTCCCTTCCATAATTCAGACAGACATATGTAAAATACCCAGGGTACCAGAATCAAATACAGAAGTACTAAATCTTTACAGTCAAAATATTTAGATGAACATAGAGCCTTACTTGGAAAATGTTATTGAGCTTGGGTTAATGAATTGAGGTCTTCATTATGTAACTCTTTAGAAAAAATAAAATTTCAGCATTGATTGGACTTATGGGAAAAAGAAGGAAAATAGACTTGCTCCAGGAACTTCCTCCTTATTCCCAAAGGAAACCCCTTTTCAGCCTTTCCAAGCTGCTGAAAGTACTGTGGATCAAGGATGGCTGACCCAGAAATACAGTCAAGTGGTAGAGTGCTAGGCTTGAGCTGAAGAGCTCAGGAACAGCACCCAAGCCCAGAGTTCAAGCCCCACGACCAACAGGGGGAAAACAAAGGAAAAATAAAGAAAATGAGAAGAATAGAAACCCAAAGGAATTATTAAGGGAACACGAAATTTTTATGTAAAAATATGACGAGGAAAACCAGAAACAGAAAACAAAAATGATGTTGTCTGCTATATAGAACAAGTGACACATGGAAAAGTGTATTTACAGGCTCTAAGACAATGGGCCTCTCAAAATGATGTCTTAATGGAGAACAACCTAAGGAGCAACCACGAGAAAAAGTGGGAAATAAATGTTATAAATATGGCTTGAGAGAAAATGTCCAACTTGGAATAAGAAAGAACAAGTAATCCCCCTTACCTCCTTGCACAAGAACTAGGCATAGCAAGAGCTCTTTTGTTTTATGGGCCCCTACCAAGTGTTCTAGATAAATCCAAAGAGGATCCAAATTAAGTGAAGTAACCTTCTTAATTGACGTGGTGGAATTCACTTCTCATATCATCCCTCGCCATCCAGTTATCATCTGACCATCTAGTAGTCCCTGGAGTGAAAGGCGAAATATTTAACATCCTGCTCAGCACAACCCCAATACGATTCTTTCCTTTATTCCTGAAGCAGGGATCGATTGCTTACACTGAGATTTGATGTCCGAAATAGTGATCAGATTAAACAAACACCATGAAGAGATTAAGAGCTCCCTGAACCTGTTATCGCTAGAGGAAGAACAGTGAATTCTTCCACTCGTTTAAGGGAAGCTGGAGACAAGATTTCCCTGTTTCATATTGCACTAAACAAATAATGAGGAGGAAAATGTCATGAGGGTGACTACAACCTATTATCACAAGGCTGCTCAGGGACTTCGCCCTGGAACCTCGGACGTCTCCTTACAGCACGCAGACCCTGCTGTCAAAAAGTCTAGCGGTTCCTACAGGTTAGTCCAAGACCTAAGGGCTCTCAGCCAAACTGTCCAAAGTAGACATTCTGCCACTCCAAACCCTATACCCTCCTCACCAAGGCACCACAAGATCATGCATGATTTAGTGTTGCTTTTTGGAGGATGCATTCTGATGTTCTCTGGCTGGGGAAAGCAGAGGAATTGCTGCCTATGAATAGGAAGAATCCCAGATGCAAGGAAAAAAAATAAATAAATGGATGAGATTCGTAGAATCCTCCATTTGCCGGGAGAAGTCCTTGGGCAGATGATAGAGGCTTTCAAAACCCCTCCACAAGTTAATATTCTCCAATATGTAGACGACTTGCTGTTTTCAGATATTAAGAAAAAGTAAACAGGGAAAAAAGAAATAACAAGCAACCATTAAATTGTTTGATTTTCTAGGACCAAACGAGATGAGAGCATCAAAACTACGAACTACAGTTTGTAGAAAAGAGAAGTTAAATCCTTTGGGACACCTAATTAGTCGAGGCAGATGAAAACTAAACTCAGAGTAAATCTCTAATTAATAATTAATATGAAAACACCAACTATTAAAAGAAACGTAAGAGAACTTTTGGATCCAACTGGATACTGCGGACTAGACAGATTTATATGCTCTTAAAACAAAGTGATTATATCTGAATTCTTTTATCTAAGATCAGAGATTAACATCTTTTAGTCAATAAATGTGACATACAAATAATATATTAAAAACCATATATCATAATTAGTGGACACTTTAGTCAATTCAAAAATAACCCAAACAGAATGGAAACATCGGATGGATCTTTTTTTTTGATACAGATACAGTCATTTGCACAAAATAATATACCTTTAAATATAAAGAACTATATGAATTATCTGCAATTCAGAAACAGAAATACCTTATCTTTAAATAATTTTCAGAAATTGCTGTTTCCTTCATTAATATGTTGATTAGATGAGGAATGTTATATTCAAAGTCAAGAAACAATGAGTATAAATTAAATTTTGTACACGCATCATCAAAAAGGGGAAAGATTCATCCTCATAGTCACATATAACACTATTTCAAAAATAAATATGAAATGGCTGTATCTTGACACTTTATATCCGTAGACACCTAATGTTGGCCCTGCACTCTTTAGAAAAGCCATTTCGTCTATTAGTATCTGCTGCTAAGGGGACATCGCTAGGGGTCTTGACACAGGAAGGAGAAAATGACTTCTTTTTTGCATTTCAGGTATTGAACAGACATTCCACATCAGCCTTCTTTGACTAGCTAAGATGGAGTTCTGAAGGTAGGTTTACTAGGAAGCCCATTCTTCACCTTGACAGTTCTACTTGGTGACCATCTAACATCCTTAATTCTCCCAGCCAATGCTGTGAAAATTACATCACAGCCAGAGATCCCAGGGCAAAAGGAAAGATGATGGAGGGAGAGAAAAAAAAAGAGTCTTAATTTCTGAGACCCCAGGGAGAAGGGACAGATAATAGAGAAAAGAATTTTAATTTCTGAATGGCCCAGGATCTCTTTCCTCTTTCATTGGCTTGTCAGTGCTGTCTTACCATTGATGTGGCTCAGGGAAATTGTGTACATTAGTACTACTAGTATTGGCATGCAAGTATCTTCTTTCTCACTTTTACTTTGAACAACTTTATTTCACAGTAAGATGACTGCTTTTTAGAGGAATAATTCCTATCTTGAAGGCACACTCTAAATTATCTTTTCCTCCTTATTAATAGGTTCTTTTATTATTTTCAGTTATGACTCTATAGACTTATCATGTCCATTTGTTTTTCTTTATTGCTTCTCTCTCCTGCTAAAATGTAACAGCAGAAGAGAACGAAACCTTTCTGTCCTAGCTCTCGATACAACTCGTACCTGCTAGCCTAATTGGCATAGGACTCACAAACTACAGGAACCAGTAAGTAGCTGTAAGAGTGTTGAAATATTGGTTGAAGAATAACTTTGGCACATAAATGAAAGACCAGACTTAACAAATAACCATATAATATATTCATCAGGCAAATGAAAATTGTATATTTCTGTGTTTTATGATAAATCTAAGTGGAATTAGGAGGAGTCAAAGTCCTACCTAAAGATTCACCAAGAAATAACTTTCAAAAACAAAATGTGAAGCAATTTGCATTTTTATTTCTTAAAAGTATAAATTTCAATGATGTAAAATATTTAAGAAAGGCCAAATGTCATAAAACGTGAAACAATAAATTAGTAAAACCTATTGTGTTATTATGACATATTTGGCACTACTTTATTCCCTAGGATGAAATAAATTGTTAAATGCTTCAAGATGCAAAATAATGCAGTTTTTGCAAACAATAGCATGTATCTGCTGAGGTTGAATCTCCTTACTTTACTGCTACTCATTCACTCTTTTAAGACTGCAAGACCTCCGAAATATTGCAGAAATTCTATTAGGATCGAAGAAGCAACTCACAGTGAAACTTTGGTGAGTAATATTGTGTCGTGTGCTTAACAGTTTAAATTAAAGCTGTTATAGCTAATCCTATAAAACATCAGCTTAAATTCCCTGTTTTACTCCATATTTCATTCCTGTCCTTAGCTTAGATTACAAATAACATAAATTATAAGTCCTTCTCTGGGAACACCGTATAATTTCTAATACACTCTTCTTGGCTTCAACAAAGGTCTACCCACTTAGAAATTCTTCCTTATAGTCTCTTCTAAGGTAGGGTATTTTTTTCTTAAACTAATTCTTATATTTTATCCTGTCTTTTATGCAAATGCTGGGCCTTGAACCTGGTCCTCACATTGTCAGCCCGCTTTCTTGCTTACTTTAGCCCTATGTCCCTTGACTCACGCCTCCAGTCCAACATTTTGCTGATTGATTGGAAATGGAATAACACAGATTTTCCTGTCCGAGCTGGCTTTGAACATGGATGCTCCAAATCTAACCCCTGGGAAGCTAGGATTAGAGGCAGGAGTCATTAGTGCTAGTAAGTTCCACCTTTTGGAAATTCCTCTGGTTGTTACTTATAGCGTGTCCTTTCACATTATTCTCTACTTATTTTGTGCATACTACCTGCCTGATGAGGTGAGTTAATGCAAGAGGAAAATTTCAGGATGTTTATCAGCCTTTATAACTCATAAAACCTAGCCCAGCATGGGCAGTCAGATCCCTCAGAAATAAAATGAGTTCAAATCACTTAAAATTATCTTCCTATGTCAAAAAATATTACATAAATCAGCATTTCTAGAGAGAAAAGAAAGCAAGGAACAACGATTTGATCATCATGCTATACTTTTCCCAATCCTAGTGTCATATCATCCTTGTAATTCTGAGCTTGTTTTCCTTCACTGAACTTATCTTCAAAGTTGCTAATAAGACTGATCGATAATACAGCCTGGTAGATGGTAGGGGTAGTAGACCACAGTTGCAGTATCAAACTGTTTTAAGGGGCTGGGAATGTGGCTTAGCATAGAGTGCTTGCCTAGTATGCATGAAGCTCTGGGTTCGATTCCTCAGTACCACATATATAGAAAAAGCCAGAGGGGACGCTGTGGCTCAAGTGGCAGAGTGCTAGCCTTGAGCAAGAAGAAGCCAGGGACAGTGCTCAGGCCCTGAGTCCAAGGCTCAGGACTGGCAAAAATAGAAAATGTCTTAAGATTTGTCTGAATGCTTTTGGTAGCCAACCCAGGCTGTTGTTTTGCATATTTGTCAAGGCTACAGAGGTTTCTTCTTTATATTTCATTGTTTCTCTTTTAAGAAAGAAATTGAAATCATCTTTCAATTTCATAAACAGTAACTAAATGTTCAATATATTAGAAGTACCATTTTATTTTTCCCAACAGATAAATTGCTAGTCTTTCATTTTCAATGCCTTTACTTCTCTATAAAAACACAGTAAAGGGGCTGGGGATATAGTCTAGTGGCAAGAGTGCCTGCCTCGGATACACGAGGCCCTAGGTTCGATTCCCCAGCACCACATATACAGAAAACGGCCAGAAGTGGCGCTGTGGCTCAAGTGGCAGAGTGCTAGCCTTGAGCGGGAAGAAGCCAGGGACAGTGCTCAGGCCCTGAGTCCAAGGCCCAGGACTGACCAAAAAAAAAAAAAAACAACAACACAGTAAAGTATATAGGACTATATATAGTAACAATATATTAATAATCAATTATAAAGATATTAAGCAAAGAGACTAATGAAAACATAAATTTATTTGGATAAATCAATCAGTTCAATCATTTATGTATATTCATATGCATGGATGTTCGAAGTGTTTTAAGACAGTTGTTTGGTGAACTAGGTCCTATGCCGTGATAATAACTCAAAGCAAATTAAAGGTAAGTTCCTTATTATCTGGAATTTTGTTATGTTAATAAACAAATTCTAAGCATGGTTGTATTTTATCACTGGTTCTTCATTAAAATGATTTATTTGTATTTTTATCTTTCGACTACACCCTAATTCTTCTCCGTTTGATCTTTAGAACATTTTCTATTTAAAATTAGTTTCATGGCTTGTGTGAGGGCTTATGCCCATAAGTCAGCTATCTACAAGGGAATTATGAGTCATGGTTTCAGACCAGCCTAAACTAACAGATGGTGAAATCCAACCTTAACAAATGTTCTGTATGTGACTGTACATTTCTGATTCCAGCTATACAAGAGGCTAAAGGTAGGAAGATCACAGTCTGGTGTTCACCTATTAAAAACAATGAATAACTACCTTAAAAATCCCTACAGTCAAGAAGGGGCTGTGCCTTCGCTCCTGTGTGGAGTGTCTTCATACTTGGTCTTCTGAGTTCCCATCCCCAAACCCTCACAAGCAAGAAAGCATGCTTCCAATGATAAGAATGGTGTAGCCAGGAACTGAGTTCATGCCTACACTCTTAGCTATTCAGAAAGCTCGGATTCAGAAGACAGTGATTCTAAGATCATGGGGGCAGAAAAGTCTGCACACCCCATCTTTATTATAGCCTTTATAAAAGGGCTGAATGCTTGACTCATGTGACAGACTACAAGCAAGAAAGCAAAGTTGTTCAAACCCTACAAATAACAAACTTAAAAAACAAACACAACGACTAGATAGTCTAAGCAATGATATAAATCAATTAGTTTTAGACATGTGGTTAATTTGCTATTTTGTCACTGGATTATAAGATGCGATGAAATTACGAAATCATAGAACAGAACTTAAGAGATAATTTACCTTTTTTCTTCTTCTGGTGCTTCAATTTGAGCAAATGTTACCTGTATTTAAGATAAAATTAAACATAAGTATATCAAGTACTCATAAAATATTAATAAAAAATTTAGATGGGCTGGGGATATAGCCTAGTGGCAAGAGTGCCTGCCTCGGATACACGAGGCCCTAGGTTCGATTCGCCAGCACCACATATACAGAAAACGGCCAGAAGCGGCGCTGTGGCTCAAGTGGCAGAGTGCTAGCCTTGAGCGGGAAGAAGCCAGGGACAGTGCTCAGGCCCTGAGTCCAAGGCCCAGGACTGGCCAAAAAAAAAAAATTAGAAAACATTCTAAATAGTCTTTACAATATGACAATCATAAAAATAAGCAACTTCCCACGCTATCACTGTATCTCATCTGAATACACTGGATACTGTATACACTGGTATTAGGACTAGGGAAGGAAAAGAGAATATCAAAATTGAGAGATAAAGGATAAAAAGACAAACGACTCCAAAAGCAATACTTACAAAACCATTTGGTGTAAACCAACTGCACAACTCATGAGGGGAGAGGGGAGGGGGAGAGGGGGAGGGGGAAAGGGAGAAGTTTGGGACAAGGCAACACATTGTACAAGAAATGTACCCACTGCCTTACGTATGAAACTGTCACCCCTCTGTACATCACTTTGACAATAAATAATTATTTAAAAAAGAATAAGCAACTTACGATCTAAGAAGCTATGACATTAAAATAAATGCGATAAAAATAGATTGCAAAATTATAATTCATATACCTCATTTATGAACACAGTAGTTTATTCTTTTAGAAAACAAAAAGCATTTTAAAGTGAACTATTATTTATCTAATTCCTTTAAATATTCTTTTTGAAGAGATTATATTTCTTGTGTATAATTTCCATTAGTGTTTTTAAACTTTATTACAATTTTAAATGCATATTTAGAATGTATCCTAAAATACATTTATTGAGCTATATGATAAAAAAAAAATGTTGGAAGTGGCCCTGTGTCTCAAGTGGTAGAGAGCTAGCCTTGAACTGAAGAGCTCAGGGACAGCACCCAGCCCAAGAGTCCAAACCCACCAAAAAAAAAAAAGTTATGATACCTCTGACCTTAAAATTATAGTTTATAGTAATCGTTTTCTCTTCTGGATAGTAACAGATACTTGTTTGTCTATGGTACAAATGTTGATTCTTAGTTTTACACTCATCCTGAAATTGAACTCTATTTCTTTTATGCAGACATAAACTGGCTTGAATTTACTCACCTACAATAAAGATTTCTGGATATTCTCCAGACTAATAGTTTTCCCTTAGGTACATTGCTAGCCTGCAATTCAAAGTTCTCTTCTGCGGCTGTTAGCAACAGAATGTGGTATGTGCACCATTTTCAGCCTAGTAAATGAAAATTGTTCAATTCTTCTTTATATTATTTTCTAACAGCACTACGAGTAGTCTCCTGGTGGCACAGTAGTTCACGTGTATGAGAGCAAATATCTCATATGCCAGAGCGACTTCATGACTTTCTGTCCCTATTTTGAACTTCCTTAAACTATTAGCATGAAGAAAGGAACAGTTATCTCACAAAATGTGTACCGTGTGTCTCAGCTATGTGCTAATGTGACACAGTCTATGGAGACAAATTTAACCCAGAACTAAAAGTGAAATAATATATCCTTACTCAGCATACACAAAAGCTGATTTCAAATAGCTCATTTTACCTTCACTATATTCTTGTGAATAATTATAATTCAATACTAATTAAGAGTTTGTAAATGATTTTGTTTAGTTACTAACAAAAATAATTTCCCCTTCCTTCTATTTTAGTTCTTTGAAATGAAAACCTTAAAATGAACTATTTTCCTAAAACATCCAGATAAACATGGCAGATCTTTTGCATCCTGTAATAGAAATCTAACTATTTTTCTATTATTCCTTTTAGATTTCTATGTCTAGTTGCACTGCATGATAATCTGGCAAGTGGTAAAGGCCAGATATAAGAGCTCAAAAACATATTAATAATAAGATGACCTCCATAGCCAGATAAGATTACTATAACAAACGGGAGTGTTATGGTAGAAAGGAAGACATGAAACAACGTTACATTTATCATGTACACAAGTCTTTTAAACTAGAGGTTGATAAAATAGAATCATCCATCTACCTTACTAAGATGCAATTCTTTTATTGAAAAAATGTAGATCTACATGTTCGTCCTCCTTAGCCTAAAATCTTTCAGTGCTCCTTCATTTTATGAATATTGGAGGACAAACAACTTTAGCACAAAATTCAAAAAGCCTTTATAAACTCCTACAAATCTACCTGTGCTTCACAGCCTAGGAAAGTGGTTCCCAGCAACACATCCAGTGTGGTCTTGCTTGCCCTTGAAGATGTGAAAAACATGCAGCCACCAGGCCACACAAAAACCCCAAATTATTTGGTACTCAATGAGACAACTCTTGGTACGGCTCTTGTCAGTTTGCTGCTGTCTGTCTGCCTATTGCGATAAGTTTGTGTGGCTTGAAAATGATGTTATAAATATATATCCCAGTGGCCTTTCAAACAAAAGGTTTCTCCATCTCTGAACAGGACAAAAGTAATGAGATGTCATTTCTTTGTGTGTGTGTGTGTCAGTTGTGAGGCTTGTACTCGGGGCCTGGGTGCTGTTTCTGAGCCTCTCTGTGCTCAAGGCTAGTGCTCTAACACTTGAGCCACAGCACCACTTCTGGCTTTTTCTGAGTAGTTTATTGGACATAAGAGTCTCAAATACTTTTCTGCAGGGCTGGCTTTGAACCAGGATCTTCAGATCTCAGCCAACTGAGTAGCTAGGATTACAGGCCACCTGTGCCCAGCGATGAGATGTCATCTCCAAGACTGGTCGTCTCCCTCTCTAGTCTCTCACGCTCACTCTGCCCTTGCTTCTAAATTGATGTTCATTCATTTCAGCTTCTTGTCTTTAAGAAAGTACATGTCACAATTTGTTTTCTGTGACATCTGTCTAGCAGAACTATAGGTATCGGCATACATTTATGTCTTTATGCCCATACTAACTCTCAATTTTTATGTACTACTTGGAGGAAGCTAGGGAAAGTCATTGGTTTAATTGATACTTCAATGGGTACTGGTATCACTAATATGTTCCATGGATTTAGAAAAGCAAAATGTAGCAAGAACATAGAGCTATCTATGAAGTGCATACCTGCGTGTGTGTAATGTTACACATACTTTTGGCCTAGAAACAAATTAAACAAAGGGCTTGAATTTGGGGAAATTATTAAATTTCAAAAGCCTAAACATACCTGCAGAAAACCTTTGATAAAAAAAAAACAGAAGCTTCTGAAACTACTGCACAAAAAATAAATAACTAAAATATTTTAAGTATTTTTCCACATGGTTTTCCATTCATATTTAATTTTGTCCAGCATATTTTTTAGTCTTTGAAATCCTAACTTTTCTAGATTTCAAATCATAGGTATTAAAATCATCATTTAAAACTAATATATGAGGCTGGGCTCTGGTGGCTCATGCCTGTCATCCTAGCCACTTGAAAGACAGAGATCCAAGGACTGAAGGTGAAAGACAGCCCAAGCAGAAAAGACCATGTGACCCTTACATCCAACTAACCAGCAAGAAGCCGGAAGTGGCAGTGTGTGAGTAAAATAAGAAGCAATTAGGTGTTGTAGCACAAACTCTTCTCTATGCTGGTTAACTGCATCTTTTATTGTTCGAAGATGCGATCATTTGCCATTTGTCCAAGCGAGGGTTTAATGAATGCTGCCTTTGAGTCTCTCCTAAATGAGGTGTCACCTCTAAGTTGTCTCTTACTGGCCCCCATTCCCACCGATACCTTGCTCTTTGATTCACTCCGAAGAGATTCCATCTGAAACTTTAGAGCCCACTTAAGCTCTCTCTTGTTCTTCTCAGATTCCTATTTTTAAGAAAACAGTGTCAATCGTTTCTAGTGACATCTTATTTTCAATAGTACAACCTTCAGAAATCTGGATGCATTTATTCCCATATTTCCTCTCAACTTTCATTTGCTAATTTGAGGGAGCTAAGGAAAGTCATTGGTATAATTAACAGCTTCAGCATTTAACATTAGACGTTGTGCTAAAATAATTCATTTTAGAACTCTTTAACATTTGGATTTTAGTGGATGCAATGAATAGCACTACTAGAAATGATTACAAATAGAAAAAAAATTATATCTACAATATCAAAAATGAAAAAAATGTGAAGCGTAAATAATTCTACAGTAGCTCATGCCTGTAATCCTAGCTACTCAGGAGGCTGAGATCTGAAGTTCATGGTTCAAAGCCAGCCAAAGCAGGAAAGTCCATGAGACTCTTATCTCCAATTAACTACCAGAAAATCAGAAGTGGCTCAAGTGAATGAGCACTAGCCTTGAGCTGAAGAGTTCAGGGACAGCACCTAAGCCCTGAGTTCAAGCCCCACAACCGACCAAAAAGAAGAAGATAGATAGATAGATAGATAGATAGATAGATAGATAGATAGATAGATAGATAGATGAAGAAAGCAAACATGATAACCAAATTCAGAAATATCAGTATTAACATTTTATTTTGACCTCTTTAATTATTTGTAAATTATAGCTAATGTATATTTTTAAAATTTTTATCTATACTAAACCATGCAATACATACATAAGTTATTTTTATTAAATATCACATTGATACGTTTCTATGACAAACATAAACACCTGCCAGAATACGTAGCAGACTTATGTTTACTAATATGTTGGAATTTACCTAGAAAACTCCTTATACATGGAGACTAAGGCCATTTCAAAAGTTTTACTAGTCAAATGTCACATTGTATATATTAGTAACACATGTATTTTTTTGTTCTTTGTAATAATGCATTGTTTAATTGAATAAACCAGTCTTACTTATTTTTGTCTGATTATCAGATTCCTTTCTCCCTATAAGAATTTTGATATTCTCAGAACTAATTTTTTTATGCAAACCATTTTTACATCAATTTGAAACTATGGTAAGTTGAAATACTGTCGATATTCAGACTTGGAACCATCTATAATGCATTATTTCTTTATTCATAAAAAATTCTGATTTTCTGTTAAATGTGCTAAATTCTCTTTTGTATTGTTTTCTGAATTAAACAATTGAATAATCATTCATAAATGATAGATGTTTTAGAACAGAGTAAAATGTAGTCATGACTACATATACTCTATTACTACATGTCATATTTTAAGCTGTATCACTAATAGCTTTAGTAATCAATCTTATATTCTTTAGAACACATAAATTATATAGCATGAAAATAGTTATACTTTTGAGACCATATGAATAGCTTTATAACTATTTCAGTTTTTCTTTGTTTAGGTAATAATTGAAAAAAAGCAATAATAGCTAATCTCCTCATTGAACTCATCTTAATTGGGTGCTTTAGATTTTACTTTAAATTATATTGTCTATCCTTTGAAATAGAATACATTATTTAAATATGAAAACTCACTTTGAATTCAATTTGAATTACTCTATGTCAATGAATATTCCATTTTATTGCTATAAGAGTTTCAGTAAAGTAAAAATACTTTAAAACTCACAATGCATAATAAATATACAAATCCCTTTATATAACTAAATTGATTACTAAAACATGCATATTTTATCCATTTATAAGATCATTTAAGAAATATGGTATATTTTACCAATAAAGCACTTTGCAGTTGCTCCTTAAGGTTATTGTTCTCCTCTTTCAGAACATCTGCTTCTTTCTAGAAAGTAACAAAAGGTAGGAGGTATTTGGTTTGGTGTTTTTTTTTTCCAAATTTTTATTATCAAACTGATGTACAGAGAGGTTACAGTTTCATACGTTAGGCATTGGATACATTTCTTGTACAGTTGGTATTTGGTTTGAGTTACTTTAAATTTTACTTTGATTATTGTCCAAAATCTGTAAGTCGTCAAGATGATGATTTGAACATGAATATTTACTTGTGTACTCCTCAATTGAAATGGTGGATATTGGTTGAAATTACAGCTTCCTGCTGCTTTGCCAAATGTAAATAAGTCTCCAATCCTACTCAGTGCAATAAAGAATACTGATAACATTCATCTTAGTTAACCTACTACTGGTTTATTTCTCCACACTTCCTGTTATAACTGAACAATGAATTTTCTGAAATAGATGTTATTCCATGTCTGAGTTATATTTTTACTTTTATATTGATATCCATGCTGTTTTCTAACTCCATATTCATAGTTACTACAAGATACTTGTCTTTTATGTCTAGTATGTCAAAAATAATTGAGACCAGTATGTTTCCAAAGGGAGATAACATATTTCAGCATACAAATATTTCAGTAGCCTTAAAGTTGGAAATACAATCCCATGCATATTGCAATACATTATAATACATAAGATACAAGAAAGTTATACCATGGATTCTACAGAATGTAACTACTATTGCTGTTTACATTTTCATTATAGGTTTCACAGCTGGGAGAAAAGTAAATCATTTTAACAAAAAATATCTTTAAAAATTGTAGCATTGTGCTTAGAAAAATAAAAAAAGTTACAGGCACTTTAGAATAATGGGTCTTGAAAAAATTAGCAAATGGAAAAATAGTATTTGAGTTTGTATTTTAACTATTTTAGCCCCATCAATAAAAAGAAAAGTTCTTTGGACTATCTTTTGCAATCAGGGTATACTTTATAATTCAGTAAGCATGACTCATTTATTCCATACTTCTAAGTTCTCTGTTCTAAAGATAGAATTATAATAATAAGGATAAACCAATCAACTAGGATAGACCAATAGGTGTACATGCTTAAACATATGGGGGACCAAAATAAATATTTACATTTTCTAAAATTTTATATCACAAAATTTTTCTTTATTATGTCCAGAGGATAAACCTTCAGATGCTAACTCAATGCTTACATTGAATTGATACACTTCATTTAGATTACGTAAAATCTGAAAATTATATTAAATAGGAAACTATATTAGCCAAGATGGCAAATCAAGGCCGTCTTGGCGCTTTTCCAATACCAGCCATGACAGCTTTGGCAACTGACTCTAGATGATCATGAGACTGATTAGAAATGCACCAAGTTCCCAGCCTGAGGATGGAAATAATTCAGGAATAAGTAAACAGAAGTGCGTGCTTAGATTTATTTGCAGCAAAAAGTAAAACTACATCCCTGTGGAAGTGCATGAGATTTCAGCATGACCAAACAGTTTTGTCCACTGAGGTGTAGTACTTACCTAAAATTGCAATTTCCAGTTTCTGCCAGTTTGAAATTCAAATAGCAAGATATATCTTCGTAGTGAGTGACTAATGTGCTAAAATTCAGTATTGGATAAAGATTTGGAGACACCTAGAGATTCAGTGCTGCTTCACAGGAGAAATTCAGGAAGCAGGCAGTGCGGACACCTAAGACCTGGGAACCACCTGCTTGTCCCCCTCCATGAGTCCAACAAGAAAGATGCGGAGGGCGTACCGGAGCCCAGGGCTCTAGTTGATGGCTGAGGGTGCATGGACAAAGAGCCAAGCACTGCATTCCTACCCTAGAGAGCTGGCCAGGCCACAGTGGCAGGGAAGAGCTCAGCTTGCAGCTGAGCTTCAAGTCAACAGGAACATGGATTGAAGGCGTGCACCCCAGTTCAGAGACCTGCCTAAGTTATAGCAGTGAGCAAAAGACTTGCTTTCCAGGAGGGCTTCCAGAAAGTAAGGAGAGGTGCTGAACATCTAGATACTAAATGGAAGATGGTAGAAGAAATCAAGGAAACACAATACCTTCTAAAAACAACAACCATTCGATAAAAGAAAGAAAGCTAATATCACAGAATGGACTCATAGATCTGCTAATAAAAATACTTGATGAAAAGAGAAATTATCCACAAGATATTTCATGAATGCAATGGTTGAAATCAAAGACGAATGAACAAATGCATGGAGAACACAAAAGAAAAAATAAATTAATTCCAAGAGATTGCAAAAGAGTTCAATGGATGGAACTAGGGAAGTGAAGGTGAACATCAAAATGGAGAGACAAAGGGTAAAAGGCGAACCAATTCCAAGAGATGGAAACAGGAAGATTTTATTGTTGTTATGTTTAATGTACTAGGTGAATTTCCTTTGGCATGCCCCCTGTGGTCATTTTATATGATTTTGGTACACTGAATATTGCATATATGTTTATCTGAACAAGGGAAGGGAAAGAAAAATGAGGAAGGGTGTAACAAATAAGACAAGAAATGTACTCATTACCTTTTTATGTAACTGTACCCCCTCTGTACATCATCTTGTCAATAAAATTTAATTTAAAAAAAAGGCAAACCAATGCAACAGAAATACTTACAAGACAATATGCTGTAAACCAACTGTACAACTCAGGGGGGAAGGGAATTTCAGAGGAGGGTGGGTTGGAGAAAAATGAGGGAGGAGGTAACAAGTTTGATAAGAAATGGATTCACTGCCTTACATATAAAACTGTAACCGCTGCATACACCATTTTGACAATAAATAAATGTTTCTGTGTAGAACTGCAGCAGTGATTCTCATTAATGTGTGCAATTCATACATATTAAAAACTATAGCTGTAAGAAAGGGAAGGAGAGAGGAAAAGGAAGGGATGAGGATTAGATAGTAAAAGAGAAAAGAGAGAGACTCAAAGTATATTTTACTTGAAGTTGAAGAAATTCTTCTGGAGATATCTTCCTGTAAGTAAAAATATTTAAAGTGTATTATGATATTTAAAATTTTAATTTAAACTGTTATGAATAAATTAAACTTTTGAAGAAATTATTTAAAGTCTATTCATTCTGTATTATTATTAAATAACAGACAACTGCATACTTTTTCACAAGATAAGCTTTCATTGGAATGATGAAAATATAAATTGACTGAGATTTTTAAACTATAATATTCACCTTTCTTTCTGAACATGCTTCTTTAAGTCAAAGATCAAATCATATATTCAATTAATTTCTTTCTAGAAATTATATTAACATATAAAGATTGAATTAATAGCTTCCTTATGCAGCCGTATTTTATATTAAAATTTAGTTAGGTGAATTCAAACTGCAAAACGTATTTATAAAACTAATGTCAGTAATCAATAAAACCATTTTAAAATACAAAAATAAAAATACTGATTTTATAAAGACAATTATAATTAAAACTAGAGTAAAAACTTTTTCCGGATATTTGACTTGGAGAACTCTTAGGTCACAGAATATTTACTAACTGATTGAGGAACTAAAGAAAATCCTTTATCAAAGTATTATTCAAAGACTTATTTCAACTTACCTAATCAAATGCCTATTGCTGCTAACTCTTCTCTAATATTTTATCCTCTTGAGCTTTTTCCCATAATTATACCCCATTTTCTTATAAAAGTAAGTATTTTACAATTTTACAATGTTTATACAATGTTTTACAATGTTTATAAAACTTCTAATGAGGTAAGTTTGCATAACCATATGTTCATCTTAAAAATGCAATCATGAGTCATCAAGGAAAAACATTATCCTGCATATTTATATCTTACCATTTTGGGGCCTGGGGTTTTTTTGTTCCTGTTTTCTTCTCACTTTTCTTTGCTTGGACATTCTTGTTTGCCTTTTTTTTCTGTATAATGTTACATTTTCCAGAAATAAATGGTTAATGTTATAAGTTAGAGTAAAATATATGATAATATACATTGCTAAGATTTCCATACTTTACTTGGAAAATTACTCTGGCATCTCAAAAAAAATTATCTGCCTAGGAGCAAAACAAATGACACAGACTGAATGTTTCCTAACTGCAATATTGAATGTAAATTTTACGTAAGTTAATGTGCTCTAAATAATAACATTTCTGTAACAGATGACAGCCACTTCTCTGCAATGGGTGAAATTGCTTCCTGAAATTCAGATCGGTGTGCCAACACATCAAAGAAAGCCTGCAGAATGCATGAGGGGAAGGGGTTAAGCGCACAGCATAGCCTCCTCCATACATTTCATAGAGCAGAAAAACCAATGCGCAGCTCTACCTAGTTAGATGATTTCTGATATGCAGGTTGCCCGCTCCTTCTCCATTCCGTGGGAGGTGGTGCATGGCCATTCCGAGTTGGTGGAGCCATTTGTCTGGTTAATTCCCATCATGAACGAAGGAGACTCTGGCATGCTAACTAGGTACGCGACCCCCAACTTCTTAGGGGGACCAGTGGCAGTTGGCCACCCGAGATTGAACAATAACCAGTCCGTGGGCGCCCGTAACCCGTTGAACCCCATTTATGATGGGGATGAGCTATTGCAATTATTCCCCGTGAAGGAGGAATTCCCAGTAAGGGCGGGTTATAAACTTGCCTGGATTAAGCCCCTGCCTTTGTCCACACCGCCCATCAGCTACTACCAATTGGACACACAATGCAAAATACTCTGTTTGAGACAGGATCTGTCTGTGTAGCTACATCTGATCTCACACATGGAATCATTTTGCCTCTGCTTATTAGATGCTGGTAATACATCACTGTGTCTACCTAACTAATTGTGATTATTTTCTACTGGAAAGTAGAATTCACGAATTGAAGACAGATTAGATATTAGATACTATACAGACATAAGAAACAATTACCCTGAACAAATCCAAGAAACAAAAAAGGAGTTTGCAGACACTTCAAGACGCAATCAGAAGACCTAATTTTAAGACTGATGGGTATTGAGGAAGGAGATAGGAAAGGGATCAGGAACATATTTAACAGAATTCTAGCAGACAACTTTCCAACCATCCAAAGTGATAGGCGCATTAAAATAGAAGCCCTTAGAACTCCAAACAGGACAGAGCAGAATACAACATCCCACTGCCAAATTATAATCCACAGATAATCAATAGAGACCAAAGAAAGGATCCTTAAAGATGTCAGAAAACAGAAAACCAGAAAACCAGTCAGAATAACTACAGGTTTCTCAGCCAAAACCATAAAAGCAAGAATAGCCTAGAATGATGGATGCCAGGCCTTAAAGACAACTACCAACCAAGAATATTGTATCCAACAAACTCTCCTTCATAACTGAGGGAAAAATTAAAACATGGTTTCTCTTCACCAAACTAGCACTGAGGATACTTAATGATATCATACATATAGGAAACCACAAGAACTCTGTAGTAGCAGAGAAAAGCCCCATACCAAAGAATAGGATAAATACAATAAGAAAAAATGAGGGAGACCATAAGTGGATAACATGGTTGGAATTACCAAACACTACTCAGTTCTAAATCTCAATAATAATGAAATTAAGTCTGTGATTAGACAACATAGATGGACCAGTTTGATCAACAAGGAAGACCCATCCATCTGCTTTCTTTAAGAGTCACATCGTGCCCACAAAAACAAAAATATTCTGAATTTAATAGGCTGAAATAAAATCTATCAAGCGCATGGCCCCCATAAAACAAGCCAGAGTATTAATACCAACATTAAATAAAATAGTCTTCAAAGTAAAATCAATTAGGAGAGACAAAGAAAGAAATCACATATACTGATAAACGGATCTGTCGTCAGGGAGTATGTATCAATTCTAAATACCTCTATACTAAATGCTGGTGCACCCAACTTGATCAAACAAATACCACTCAACCTAAAACACACATAGGTCCAAACATATTGATTGTTGAGTGCCAGGGTCTCTAGCCCCCTCCCCCCTCCCCACCCCCCACCCCCCACCCCCCACCCCCCACCCCCCACCGACCCATGGGAGAGACGGGGAAGGCATGCCCCAACCGGATGAGCCAAGAAAGGAAAAGGGTTGGCAGGCCGCCCGCACCCAGCCCTCCCTCACCAGAGGACAATCAGACGCCCTGGGAGTCAAGTTGGCACAAGATCTCATTAATTAGGGAAGTGCGTGCCACTAATATAAGGCACAGGAGCCAATCAGGTCTAAGATCAGCAGGAAGGGGAAGGATGAGCTGTCCATCAAGCGCAGAACGGGGGGTCACCGCCCACAGAACCGCCTCCAGGTTAGAACCAAAGACACTTGTAGCAGCTGAGCATTGTTGTTAGGCGCCGCCATCTTAGCCACACGTGGCCCCAAGACTGAGAAATAGGCAGGCCAGCTAATAGACTTCCATGTGTGCCCCACAGATGAGGACATTAATACATCACTGTCACCTCTGGATAGATCATCCCAGCAAAAACTCAACAGACAAACCTCAGAACAAAATAATTGCATTGCCAACCATGCTTAAGAGACACCTACAGAATAGTTCACCCAGCAGCATCAGAATAAAAAGTCTCCGCAGCTCATGGAACACTCTCCAAAGTAGATCATACTTTAGATCACAAAACAAATCTCTGCAAAATCAGAAAAACTGAACTTGTTCCCCACATTTTGTTAGATTAAAACAGAATAAAATTAGAGCTCAATACCAAAAAGCATCACAGAAAATTCTCTAACTCGTGGAAATTGACCAAGGCATTGCTGAGTCACCAGTGGAGTGGATCACTGAAGAGATCAGAATGGAAATTCAAACATTTATGTAATTTAACAAAACATGAACACAAAATACCATCCCCTCTAGGACACAGCAAAAGCAGTATCAGAAGAAATAGTGTAGATCTGAATGCCCACAACAATAAATTGGAGAAATCTTAAATCAGCAATGTAATGCTGCACTTTAAGCAGAGGAACACGCCAAACCACAAGACAGAAACAAATAATCAAAATTAAATCAGATATAAACAAATTAGAAACTAAACATAGAAAATATTTAAACATATAAAATAAAAGTTTGTTTTTTTAAAAAATTAACAAAATTGACAGAATCTTAGGAAAGCTAACCTAACAATAGATACTCCCAAATAAATAAAATCAGAGATGAAAGCAGGAACATCAAGACAGAAACAATCAAGAGTCAGAATATTATAAGGGAATATTTTGCTTACCTTTATGGTAACAATGGAAGAATTCCTATGAATACTGATATACCAAAACTAAAACAAAATTTAAACCAATTAAATAGACATATAACAAGTAATGAAATATAAAAGACCTCCTATCCAAGAAAAACCTAGGACTAGAGAGATTCATGCCAAGTTCTATAAGGCCTTCAAAGGAGAGCTTACTCCAATACTCTTCTATTTCTTTGATTAAATTGAAAAGAAAAGATCACTATCAAATTAATTCTATGAAGCCAGCATAACTCTTATCCCTAAACCGGATAGGGACTCATCGAAGAAAAAGATCCATCTCTTTGATGGGCATTGATGCGAAAGTTCTCAATAAAATTCTGGCCAGCCAATTCAAGAAAAAACAAAAATTATACACTATGATCAAATAAGATTCATCCCAGGGTTGCAAAGTTGGTTCAATATACACAAGTCAATTAATGTAAGCCAACTCAACAGCAGAAAGGACAGGAACTATATGATCATCTCAGTAGATGCATAACAAGCATTTGAGTTGTTTTTTTTTTGTTTTTGGTTTTGGGTTTTGTTTTTTTTTTTTTGCCAGTCCTGGGCCTTGGACTCAGGGCCTGAGCACTGTCCCTGGCTTCTTTTTGCTCAAGGCTAGCACTCTGCCACTTGAGCCACAGCACCACTTCTGGCCGTTTTCTATGTATGTGGTGCTGGGGAATCAAACCTAGGGCTTCATGTATGGGAGGCAAGCACTCTTGCCACTAGGCCATATTCCCAGCCCCCATAACAAGCATTTGAAAAGATTCATCGCCCCTATATGATAAGAGCTCTGGACAAACTAGGAATCTGGAACATTCCTCAATATAAGAGAAACTGTATATGACAAACTTAGAGCCAACATTCTGCTAAGTGGCTCAAAGTTAAACCATTTCCTCTAAAATCAGGAATGGGACAAGGATGTCTACTCTTGCGCTCCTCTTCAAAATAACACTGGAATTTCTAGCTAGAGCAATAAGACCAGAAGAAAACATAAAGTGGATCCAAAAAGGGAAAGAAGAATTAAAGTTATTCCTCTGGCAGAGGACATAAGCATGTGTGCAAAGAACCCAGTAGATTGCTCTTCCAAGTTACTGGAGCTGATCCAAAACTTTGCAAAGTAGCAGAGCATAAGATTAACCCACAAAAAATCAGTAGCTTTTCTGTATGCTGACAATAGGAAGAGTGAGACAGATATCAGAAAAAATAACTCCATGTGTAATAGCCTAAAAAATACATAGGGATTGACTTAACCAAAATGTAAATTCTATGATGACAATCTTTAAAAACCTGAAAAAAAAGCAGATTTAAAGCAGATTTAAGGAAATGGAAAGCCTCCTATACTCCTGGATTGGGAAGATTAGCAGCATGAAAATGGTAATAGTGCCCAAAGCTATCTACAAATTCAATGCAATACCCATCAAAACTCCATCACATTCTTCAATGATATACAGGAAGAAATAAAAAAATTCATATAGAATAATAGAAGACCCTGAATAGCAAAACTGAACACTAGGATATGATCATATAAAATGATGCCTATCAAAATAAACTGCAAGAAATAGAAGCACAATTTTTTGTGGTTTTTGTTTAACTTTCTTTCTCTTTCACTTTTTCCCTTTTGTCATGGTTTTTAATTTCTGGACCTTTTGTATGTAAGTTTATCTGATTTGTGGGAGGCAAAAGGAAAACACAGGAATGGTGAGACAAAGTGTGAACTAATGCAGCCAGGGATACTCACTAGACACTATGTTTAAAAAATGAACTATAAAACTTGTGGGGTTTAGGAGAGAGAAAACTGGGAGCAAACAAGAGCAGGAGTGATATTGATTGACTATATTTTGGAACTTTCATTCTCTGAGAAGAAGATATCATCATTTTAGATTTTTGTCATTATTGAGACGTACTGTAAAACATCCTAAATGTTTATTCCTATCCTAGAATAATGTCTGAGATTAAACTATATATCATTTCAGACATTAAGCTTTTCAGATATTAAAACTTTACTAACCTCAGTCTTCAAGGTTTGTAGTTCACTTTGCAGCGTTAATTTCTCCAGTGTTAACTCTTCAAAATTGTGTTCCATATCTTTATATTTCTAAAAGCAAATATTAAGTAATAACGATGGCTAAAAATCTCAATATTGAAGAGATATTTGGATAATACTTAAGAAAATCTCACTAATACGACAGAACAATGAAACATTGGTATTAATTTTAATGAAAGTTGTCTAGTGAAGCTATTACTGGACTTGAATAAGGACAAGAAACTAAAACTGGTAAACAGTAGACCTACTCAGAAGACTATGGACATTGCAAGTTATTTCAAAAGTATTTATTAGTAATCATGCCTAGGAAATTCAAAAGAACATGAAACATTCTAATGTACACATTTGTTGAAGTTTCTTGAAGAAAATATATTAACCATTGGATTTCTATTTAGGATGGTGTTAAATGGCACGAGTTTCTTATGACTCAAGTACAAAGTGGAAGATTATTCAACACTAGAGGGAAAATACTGTCCTAATATCCAATGCATATGAAGAAAATTTCTTAGGATATGCAATAGCCTATCATATGAGAGGTTGGATTGGAATGAATGGGGAGAATAATGAAAATAGTGACATTGATCAAGATGTATTATATTCATAAACTCACTTATTAAATGGGAACTCCTTAACAGAGCCATTTAACTATAATAAAAAACACAATTTTAAAAGTGCAATTTCAACCAGGTGCTGGTGGCTAATGCCTATAATCTTAGCAGCTCAGGAGGCTGAGTTCTGAGGATCTTGGTTCAAAGCCAGCCCAGGAAGGGAAATCTGTGAGACTCTTATCTCCAAATAACCACCAGAAAACCAGAAGTGGCATTGTGTTTCAAAGTGGTAGAGCACTAGACTTGAGAGAAAAAGCTCAGGGACAATGCCCAGGCCCCAAGTTCAAGCCACAGGACTGACAAAAAAAAGTCCAATTTTAAATTGAACTTTTAAATTAAAATATATACTTATATACTTACAGCTTCTAACAACTCTTGGTCCAGTAGAGCACTGAAAAACACACAATGTTTACATGCACACAAATACATTGTAACACACTTATATGTTTTACAGAGTGTTTTAAATAATATAAAAGTTAGAGTACATTTTAAGTACCATGGATGATATGAAATCTTAGCATAGTTTTGAATTGCATTTCCTTTATGGCTGAGAATATGGAACATTTTTCATGTATCTAGTAGCCGTTTACAATTCTTCTTCTGGAAACTATTCACATCATTTACTCACTCATTAAATAGATTGTTAGACTGTTCTGTGGTCATTTAATTTTCTGAGACCTTTGTAGATTATGGCATCAGTGGTCTCTGTGACGAAAAGCTGGTAAGGCTTTTCTCCAATTTTCTGTGTTCTATTGTTACTAGTAATTGCTTATTTTGATTTGCAGAGGTTTTCTCCTTTGATATAAAGCTATTCATCAGTTCTTGCTCTAATTCTCTGGACAATTAATAACTTATTCAGAAATTAATTCTATATGCCGATATGCTCGAGTTTTTTCATTCCATCATAAAAGTTTTAAGTTTTGTATTAATTTTTTGCAACAATTTTGGGTTGATTTTTTTCACAAGAGTTATGTGAGAGCTATGTATCAGTATTTCTAACACCCTTTGTTAGTGACTCTGCTTTTCTCCACTTTTTGTTGTTTTCCCCAGGTTTGGGGTAATTTTTTTACAAAGATCAAGGGCTGTATTCTGTACATTTACTTCTAGGCTAAATGTTATCTTCTTTTCTTTTAGTTTTGGTGACAGTACAGTGCTGTTTTTATCAATATGAATCAAGAGTACAAATTTCACTATGAGAAAAAATAATAGATGAGGTGAATATGACCGAAGTATACTATATGCAAAGTATGAAGCTTCCATGACAAGAATAATCTCACTATGTAAAATAAAATACACAAATAATAAATGAAGAATGAAGATTTATTTTTGAAAAGAATCCATATAAATTTGTATATGTAAGTATAAACAACCAACATTTATGATCATTTTAATATTTCTTTTCTTTTTTGCCAGTCCTAGGCCTTGGACTCAGGGCCTGAGCACTGTCCCTGGCTTCTTTTTGCTCAAGGCTAGCACTCTACCACTTGAGCCACAGCGCCACTTCTGGCCATTTTCTATATATGTGGTGCTGAGGAATCGAACCCAGGGCTTCATGTACATGAGGCAAGCACTCTACCACTAGGCCATATTCTATTTCTTATGTTCTCAAAATATGATAAAACACATACAAAATTCACCATCTTTGACATTATAACCAAAAACCTAGAACTTGCTAATTCCGTTATTTATTAAACTTCAATTCCACACTTCCTAAGCCTTTCACTTCTTGGAAGCCATTGTTAGGTTTTCTGTCTTTATGAATTTTTACTTGGTGCCTAATGTAAAGAAAAGTCATACATTATTTGTCCTTCTGTGACTGGTGTAGGGAACTTACTTTGAGGTCCTCAAATTTTATTTGAAAAAACATGTATCTGAATTTCTTTAACACTAGCCAATAATCCATTGTTCATATATATCAGATATATAACATGATATATTTGAATACACATGATAAATGACATATATGTTTGTGGTATTTATGAATGCATATCACATAATGATGTATCCTGGAGGTATCATGAATATATACATATTATATGTATATGATAATGTGCTTATAATACATAGTCTAATGTATGTGTACATTATTACTGTATATTAATTATTAATGTATTATACATTGTATAATATGTACATATTTTATTTTGATTTTCCATTTACCCATTTGGGGCCACTTGGATTCTTTACACCTTTTACAGTGAAATGAGTATGCAAAAAAAATTTTTGAAGCCCATTTTCAATATTTTTGGTGTAAATATTTACAGAACAGTATCCAGAGTATGTAATATTTGGCTTTTAATTTGGAGAGAACATCATACCATTTCTGAAAAGCAGATAGTTTGTATTCTATTTCACATTCTATATGTTTGTAATTTTAAATTTAAAATTATATGTCACATAAAATATTAAGTATGCTAAGATATAATATATAACAATGTATATATTCATAAATTGTTTTAAGAACATTAAATATTTGGTGGGTACTTTATTTTCTTCATGTCCAATATTTCTACAGTAAGTATATACTAGACGTAATCATTGAAAATATTAATTTTAAAATCTTACCTCTCTAATTTCTTCAGCAGCATCTCATACATGTCAACCATCATCTTCATTCGTTTAGAAGCTGAATGAGCAGGTTCTACCATCAAAATAAATAAGCATAAAGTTGGTAAAATGGCTGAGGCGATAGCTCTGCCCTCATATAGCTCGTTAGAGCTGTGAAAACTAAATAAATATAGAGAGGACAGGAGGGCCACATACTAAAGAACAAACAACTTCTGAGTACACGATTATATGCAAGGCTATACATTATTTGAATCTTCTTAATTCTCAAAATAACTCATAGACAGAGCTATACTTGCCATTTTGAAATGAAGACATTCAGCCTCAGATACGCAATATAAACTTTTAAAAACTATGCAGCTGGAAAGTGACCAATGGGTTAAATTCAAATGTGTAAAAGAATAAAAAAATATAGATAAAGAATGATCATTCTAATAGGGTGAACAGACATCTCAATGTTGGTTTCATTTGCATTTTCTTTATGGCCAGAAATGTTGAATATTTCTTCATGTGTCTATTGGCCATTTTCAATTCTTCTGAGAAGATTCTTTAGTTCCTTAGCCCATTTATTGATTGAGTTGTTGGTTTTCTAACAATTTAATTTTTAAACCCATTTGATTGCCAAAGGTTTTTGGTGTTGTTTTTCATTTAGTGGTGTATTTTATTCAAAAAAACATGCCTAAAATATCTCACTATGAAGTCAATATTAAAATAAGTGATCAGGTATTTTGCATTCTTATATTTGCATAAATCTTTAAAATGTTTTATTGTTATTATAAAGGTGGTGTACAGAGTAGTTAAAGTTACATGTGTGAGGTAAAGAGTACCTTTATAAACGATGAAAGCCCTTCCCTCACTCTCTCTGTTTTCCCTTCTGTTCTTACTGACAAGTTGTATAGTTCATTCACAACATAATGCCCAATGAGTTAGTCCAAACTAAGCTGTCTCCAAAGAAGCAGAGTGTTGAAGGTCCCATTAGGCTTTCACTTCTAGAGAGTCATACCAAGTAAGCTATAGTTATGCAGAGAAAAGGGGAAAAAATTATAAATTGCTGGCATAAGAAGACAGAATTAGGGGGCTGGGGATATGGCCTAGTGGCAAGAGTGCTTGCCTCGTATACATGAGGCCCTGGGTTCAATTCCCCAGCACCACATATACAGAAAATGGCCAGAAGTGGCACTGTGGCTCAAGTGGTAGAGTGCTAGCCTTGAGCAAAAAAAAGCCAGGGACAGTGCTCAGGCCCTGAGTCCAAGCCCCAGGACTGGCCAAAAAAAAAAAAAAAGAAGAAGACAGAATTAGGAAGAGTAAAAGTCTCCCTCCTTGCAGATATCATGCTCCTGTATTAAATTAAAAAAAAAACAACATAAATTCTTCTCCCAAGTTACTCAAGCTGAACCAAAGCTTTTTCAACATAGCAGGGTATAAAATTAACCCACAAAAATCAGTACCTTTTTCTGTATACCATCTATGAGAAGAGCAAGACTGAAATCAGGAGAGCAACACCATGTGTAATAGCTTAAAACAAAGTATATCTAGGAAATAATTTAACCAAAGATGTGAAGGACTTCTATGATGAAAAATTTTAAAACCTGAAAAGGAAACTAAATTTAAGAAAATGGAAAGCCTCTCATGATCTTGGATTGGAAGGATTAATATTGTGAAAATGCCAATACTGCCCAAAGCTATCTACAAATCCAATGCAATACCCATCAAAATCCCATAATACTTTTCAATGATATAGAGGAAGCAATACAAAAAATTTATAGAATAATAGAAGACCCTAAATAGCAAAACTAAACATTAACAGGAAGAATAGTGCTGGAGCAATGTCAATATCAAATTTCAAACTCTTATTACAAAGCACTGATAATAAAAAAAAAAAGCACAGTTCTGGCACAAGTATAGGCCAAAGGACAAAGGAATAGAATAGAAAACCCAGAAAAGAACCCACAGACCTAAATATTTGATAAGGGAGACAAAAACACTGGATAGGAAAGACAGCCTCTTCAACAACTGGTGCTGGCAGAATTGGCTATACACATGCAGAAAACTGAAGTTATGTCCTTATATATCACCTTGCACCTGAATCAATTCCAAATGAATCAAAGACCTCAATATAAGACCAGACACTGAAAATATTATAGGAAGGGATAGGCAAAATACTCAGGCTCCTAAGTAAAGATTCAAAATCACAACAAATCAAAGAAAGGATGGATAAATGGAATTGCATCAAACTGAAGAGTTTCTGCATGGCAAAGGATATAGATAACATAGAAAGAACACAGAATGGAAACAATTGCTAGCTATGCATAAGACAAGGGCCTCATATCTAAAAATTCTTAGAACTCAAAAAATTAACCACCTCTTAAAACAAATCCTCAAATAAACAACCCCATTAATAAGTGGGCTAAAGACTTGAAGAGAGACTCCTCAAAGGAAGAAGCAAGAATGGCTTATAAACAGATGAAGACATGTTCAATAGCTCTAGCCTTAAAAGAAATGAAAATCAAAACAAAATTGAGATTCTACTTCACCCCAGATAGGAGGGACATTATAGAAAACTAACAATAAGAACTGCTGGTAGTGATAAAGGGAACTCTATTATACTGATGGTGGGAATGTAAACTTGTTCAACTACTCCAGAAAGCAGTATGGAGGTTCCTCAAAAGACTAAACGTAGACCTCCCTTATGACCTAACAATCTCCTGGACATTTACCCAAATGATCACAAACAAGGCCCCACTAAAGCTACCAGCACAACCATGTTCAATGCAGCATTATTTACCATAGCTAAGATATGAAAACAACCCAGATGCCACTCAGTACACGAATGGACCAAGAAATTGTGGTATATGTACACAATGCAATTCTATGTGTCTATCAGAAAGAATGACACTGCCCCATTAATAAGGAAATGGAAAGTCTTGGGGGAAAAAATCAGATTAAGTGAAGTAAGCCAGACCCAAAGAGGTATAGGGTCCATGGTTTTCCTCACTGGTAATACTTAGCATTTATCTAGGATAGTCCTAGCAGAAGATCACAGTAGCTCAATAGCTATGCATATATATGATCATATAAGATGATGCTAAGTGAAATGAACTCCAAGATATGGAAATTAGGTTTTTCATTGTTTTTGTTTTTTTCAATGTACTATGTGAAATTATTTCCTTTTCCTTTTCTTTATCTTTCCTATGGTTTATCCCCTGTTGTCACCATATTTGATTTTGGTGCCCTGGGTATTGTACATAAGTTTATCTGAATTAGGGAAGGAAAGGAGAACATCAAAATGATGAGACACTGATAAACCAATGCAACAGTGATACTCACAAGACAATATGTTAGAAATAAACTGTACAACTTGGGGGGTCTGGAGGAATGGAAAAGTGGGAGAAAAATGAGGGAGGAGGTAACAAGTTGGACAAGAAATATACTCACTACCTTACACATGTCACTGTAACCCCTCTGTACATCACCTTGACAATAAATTTTAAATAAGTAAGAAAATAACAAGCACACACACACACACACAGAGAGAGAGAGAGAGAGAGAGAGAGAGAGAGAGAATCCTGTATAATTTCTCATTTCCCAGTATATTATTCTTTTACCCTCCAGCATGTTTACTTATACATTTATGGGTACATTCTGTTTACCACCAATGAGGGAAACCATGCAACCTTTGTTTCTCTGGGTCTGGCTTACTTCACAAAATACAATTTTTTCAAATCTTTCCATTTTCTTAAGAATGGTAAATATCATTTTTTCTGATGGATGAGTAGAATTCCATCGTATGTATATATACCATCTTTTCTTGATCCATTCATCCACTGGTTTCAAGTCTTGGCTATGGTAAATAACGTTACAATGAACATGGTTGTGCTGATAGGTTTAGTTTATTTAGCCTTTTTCATGTTCTCTTGGATAAATGCTCAAGGATGGATGAAAGACCAGATGAATAGGATTCCATGAGGTTTTGAATCTCTGCTCATTAAAAAAAAAAAAAGATTGATCCATAGTTCTCTTTGTTATTTAATCTCTGTCTGGTTTGGGGATTAGTATGATGCTGTCTTCATAGAATAATTTGGTTGTGATCTCTCTTTTCCTATTTCATGGAAAAATTTGATGAGTATTGATGTTGGTTCTGTTTTACAGTTCGGATAGAATTCAGCTGTGAAATCATTCGGGGCCTGTACTTTTCCTTGTTGGGATTCTTTTTTATTGGCTTTTTAACTTCATTACTTATTATGGATCTGTTTCGGTGGTTTATAGCTTCAGTTTTATTACATTAATTTTATCTATGAATGCATCCATTTCTGTCATATTTTCCAGTTTGCTGGCATAAAGATTTACAAATTCTTCCCTTATAACATTTTGAATCTTACACATATCTGTTGTTATGTTCTCTTCCTCATCTCTGATTTTGTTTATTGTCTTCTCTTCTTCCTTCAATCAGGTTTGCTAAGGGCTTATCAGTTTTGTTACTTAAAAAAAAGCCTACTCTATTTTGTTCATTTATTATATATATGTTTTAATATCTCCTTTATTTCTGATTTAATCATTAGTATTTATTTTTATATGCTGGGTTGGGGATTGACTTGTTCTTGATTTTCTACAATCTTGAAGTTAGACATCAGGGTACTAATCTGATATTTCTTTAGTTTGTTAATATAGGTATTCATAGCTATGAACTTTCATTGAGCAATGTTTTGTTCAATTTCCTTTAGTTTGAGTGTTTTCTCTAGTGACTTTGGCTGTTAAGCTCTAATTTTATTCCATTATGTTCTGACAGGTTACAAAGGGTAATTTCAATTAGCATAAGGACTGCCATAAGGAATTTGTATTATATAGCTACTGAGTAAAATATTCTGTAGGCACTTATTAGATCCACTTGTCCTATGTAACCAATTAAATGAGGTTTCTTTGCTGAATTTTGACTGGATGATCTATCTATTGATGACAATGGTGTATTGGAGTTCACATCACTCTGTTTGAATCTGTATGTGCTTTAAAGTCCACTAGGGTTTGTTTGACAATGTTTGGTGCTCTAGTATTTGGCATACAAATATTTAAAATTAAGTCTTTTTGGTGGAGTTACTTTTATTGATATGAAGTGTCTTTCTTTGTCTCTTCTAATTTTAATATGAAATCTGCCTTTATCCATAGCTTGGAAAATTTTGTTCCAGTTTTTCACTTTCTGTAGATATTTTGTTTGTGTTAGTTACATATGTCTCTTTTAGACAGAAGATCATTCAGTCTTGCTTTTTGACCCAACTATCCGTCTATGTCTATTGATTGGAGAACTGGAATATGTGGTTAAAACTATCATATTATTCTCCATTTGGGGGTTGTGTCTCTGCTGTGCTTCCTATGTTTATTTCTCATCTGATAGGATCTGTTTTCTCTGCCTGTTTTGTGTTTATATTAATCATTTGTATGCAGGACATCTTTTATTATCTTCTGTAGTGCTGACTTGGTGGTATTTTAGGTTGTGTTCATTATGGAATGTTTTAATTTGCCCTTTGAATGAATACTTGACTGCTGGATACTGTATTCTCAATTGATTTGCTTTCAGTGTTTGAAGACAGAAACTTTGAAATTTAAAGATCAAGTTGAAATAGGAATAAATTACCAGAAACTTCCTCCAAGTATTTGCTTTCCAATTACTAGCAAGTCTTTCTTATATATTATTGCTTAAAAAATTCTGTCTAATAATATGACATAATCCAAGTATATTTTATTTCCATGTAGTATGTGTCATACAAAAATGTTAGATACATTTATATCCCAAATAAGTACACAGGGGTCAAATCATCAGTGTATTTAAGATGATATATTGTTCTTAGCATTAAACCCTATAAAACATCTGCATTTATCATTATAGAGGCCTGTTGTCATAATCACATTTGAAAACCTCTATCCAAAGTCTGTTTTCCATATCACCATTCAAAAAATGAGTCATTTAGGCATCATGGATCCTGAACTAGGGATTTCAATATTTACTTGACAGCCAGATTAATGGTATTGCTTCTAACTCCAGGGTATTTCTTTTGTTATAGTAACTTTTTACTTTAAGTTATAGCTATAAGTGAGCTAAATAGAGGGTATCAACACAATGATATAATTGAGACTTACCTTGTTTGGTACCTGAAGTATATATAGGTGCTTCAGCAGAGTGGGATTTTATAAATTCTAAAATAATTAAAATATCTGTTACTATAAGTTTCAAATGGCACTTAAATATCTAATTGAGTTTAGATGGTTTAGTCCTCTTTGAGATCTGCACACCTTAATTTGACAAAGGGGTTTCATAGTGATATTTGCATTCTTGCACATAATCAAACTCCTCCCCTCTACTGCCCTTTCTTGTTTTCCCTCTTCTGTTTTAAAAACAATTATACTTTGTATTTAAACAATTTGATCCAGAGAAAGAAAAAGCATGACAACCGATACTAGGTCCTTCCAATCAGACAGCTGAGTAGTAATAGCTCAAGCATGAAATCATCAACTTTTCATCAACGTGATGACTATAATCTTTTGCTAGGGATTTGAGCATTATAGATAAGATTTAACAAACAGAGCTAAACAAAAGTCCCTGTTTCCCTCTTTTATCCATTTGTGGTTTTGATAGAATTATTAACTTCATTTTCTTTTATATCAATGACTACATTTTACCAATCACAAGTAAATATTCTCAATTTTTTTTCCTCTTGTATTAGTGTTCTATCATTGGTGTTTATCACCTACCAAATATAAAACAAAATTTTCTATTTCTGACTTTCTGCCCAAATTTAACCCTTATAAAGTGTCCAAAATTATTTTAGTGATATTTATCCTTTTTCTTAAAGAAAGGTTTCAGTGCTTCCCTGTTACATATGAAAAAATCCAATAAGAAGTCCCTCTCCTACCTTTTATATAAACACTTCATATTCTAATATACCAATTTATTTGCAAATGCTCATCCATCTAGTTTCTGTGTATTATTATGATCTTGTTTTTGCCAGTCATGGAACTTGAACTCAGGACCTGAGGACTGCCCCTGGCTTCTTTTTGCTCAAGGCTAGCACTCTACCACTTGAGGCACAGCACCACCTCTTGCTTTCTCCATATATGTGGTGCTGAAGAATCGAACCCAGGGCTTCATGTATACGAGGCAAGTACTCTACCACTGGGTCATATTCCCAGACGGCTATTATGATCTTTCCAAAATAACCAATACTTTTGTCCTTCACTTGACTAAGTCCTATACTTTCCTTATAATTACACAAAATAATCCTAACTGCCTCAGTTTGAATAAATTCAATCTTTACATGAACTCAATGAAAAGCACACATACCTTACCATGCATTACACTATAATTAAATGAGTGATATGCTTATATTCCTTTTAACTGTGAAGTTAAAGAATCTGGAAAGTAATATAATATATAGAAATATCAAACTCACTTCCTAACTTTATTATTGTATACCTTCATAACTGTAAAAATTAAAACTATAAGTCTCAAGTGTTAAAATATTTAGGCAGTCCCATGAATTTAAAATATTTATAAAACATTAATATTCACCTTCAATTTGTTGTTGAATAATTTCATAACTTTTCTTCTTTGCCAACAAGTTTTCACGTTCTCTGTTAAAGCATTAATGAACATATTTCAATATATCAAAAATAAGAGTTTAAATTACACAGCATGAGAATTGAAGGAATGACACAAATCAAGATTCATTGTATACATAAACCGCTTTGATAAACACCAGAAAATTCACTACATAATCTAAAAATTAGTGAAAGTGATGTGAGAAGTGTGTTGGGAGGGGTCTGTGAAAATGTTGAAATGGACGACGTTGATCAAGGGGCACTGCTTTCATAAACTGCTTTGGTGAATGGTAACTCCTTTGTACAACTATGTAAAGATAATAAAAATATTTTTAAACACAAAAACGTATGAAAATTGCACATCACTTTTTTAAAAATACCATAAAAACAGTCAAAAAGTGAATAAAAATGCACAAAATTCCTTAATCAAGTAAAAGATAATCATTAGAATTAGGCTAGACATTTAAATTCATGGTATTTAATTTGAATATTTTAATTTTTCTCATAACTGTTATAGAAATGCACTAGTAATACTCAGAATAATTCTATGTGTTCTGTGTGTATTGTGAATATAATTATACACATTCACAATATTAATAGCAAAATTAACAAAAAATAAACTGGCAGAAAAAAATAGATTTCTCTTTGATAATACATAGCTGTCAGTGCTGTTATAGTTAACCTCTCTAAACTTCAATTTCCTCATCTATTGAAATACAGGTAAAATGTCATACTTATAAGGAGGCATTTGTAAGGATAACAAGAGAGTTTACATGTGAAGTTAGTAGAATAATGTCTATTAACCACTAGAAAGTAAAATGATAAGTATGAATATATAGTTCCATTGAGTTTACCTCTGAACTCAAGATTTAGTTATGCAATTCCCATGACAATCATCTCACTGATACATAGAGATATCAACAAACCACTGTGCCAACTACCTGTGGCTTATGCTTAGGTTCCTAGCTACTCAGGATTTAGGACCTGGAGAAGCTTGCTTCAGAGCCTCCCTAGGTGGAAAAATCAGTGAGACTTCCACTCCTATGAAGAATGAAAATGGCTTAAGTGGTAGAGATCAGCCATGAGCAATAAAGCAGAGTAAGAATGTGAATAGCTGAACTCAAAATGAGATAGTGTAACGGTAAAATGTGATAACAAATTAAACTAAGTAACATAAAATAGTAATGTCTTCCTAAAAAGTAGCCCCTGAAGCTCTGGGTAATTTTTGTTTTAATAATATGATATATAAGGCCTTCGTGTATATACTATGTTTATGTTAATTCATAACAATGCGTAAAATGGTTATTTGTAAATAAAAAATTTAAGTTGGTTATATAATTTGATATTCATGTTCAAGTAAATATTCATTAGGCCTTATTTTCCTGTTTATTATTGAGAATGCATTTATTAAATTGAGATCTCATAAGATATATATATATATATATTTAAAGCTAGTTGTGTCCTATAAAATTCTTTACTAATAAAAGTATGGCTACTAAGCATTTGAAAAATTATTAGTGGAAACAAAACGTTCATTGCAACTGAACTGAATTTGAAATGAAAACTCACATCAGACTAATGGGTACTCCACTGTACAATGACTGACATCTATATTCTTAAAATTATCAAACAAAACTGAGGAAATGAAACATTCTGACTTTGTTTAGAAGCTCTACGTGTAGTAGTAATACCCAACTACAATCTTTCATTTGATTCTTATTATCTACCCCATGTTATATTTCATTCAATTATTCATTAACTTACATGGATTTCTCGATATGTTTAGGTGCATGTTTAACAAAATTTCTCAGTTTTTCTAGTTTTCCTATTAGCTTTACTACTTGTGCAAAGGTCAAAGAAGGTTTTTCAGCAGCTACTGGAAGATCTTCTAAAATATTTTGATCTCTACTTATCTAAAACAGTAAAATTAACAGGTTACATAGAAAATAGCCATTTTGATACCATACCTCAAAGACATTTCATTATTTCCCTCACTGAATATGAATAACTTTTGAATATTAGTTATTCCTAGATATAACCAGAGCTGGTATCCTATTTTCTGTATATGTTTCTATGGGTAGTTATCAGTAGAACTAAATCTAAATGAGAACTTCAGCTCAAATATTCAATTTACTCTTTTGATATATAGAATTTTAAAGAAGCTCAATAACAATAAATGCAACTCAAAATAACTAGAGAGATTCTAAAATAATTGCTACTTAAATTCTAAGATTATCCTTATTACCATAATTATAGAATGCAACTTTTTTTCTAAAATGTCTATAATGTTCAGCTACTAAATTCAAAAAGTTAGCATGTATTTATAAAGCTGCTATTCTTTGGTCTATATTGGTAAACTTAGGCCCTTTTGTTTATGAGGGCCTTTTAAATAGAACCAAAAAGAAAGAGTGGTAAGGAGAATTAATATGTTTCATAGAATAGGATGCCACATCCATGATTAATTATCTAGTGATAAGTCCACCATGAAAAAGCATTTGATCAAATTTGTTGTGGATGTAAACATTGAAAAGTTGGAACACCATATCAGAAGTGTAACTGTTTGTTAGGGATTTCTTCTGGAAATTAATTGATTAATTTATAAAATGTAGATACAAAGAGAAAATGACATATTTAATTTTTAAAAAGCAATTTGTGTCTATCAGAAAGAATGACATTGTTCCATTTGTAAGGAAATGGAAGGACTTGGAAAAAGTTATACTAAGTGAAGTGAGCCAGACCCAAAGAAACATGGACTCTATGGCCTCCCTTATTGGGAATAATTAGTACAGGTTTAGGCAAGCCATAGCAGAGCATCACAAGGCCCAATAGCTATACCCTTAGGAACACATAAGATGATGCTAAGTGAAATGAACTCCATGATATGGAAACGAGTGATATATCACAGTTATAACTACTTTCAACGTCCTATGTGAATGTGTAGTTTCTATTATTGATGATGTTTTGTATCACCTTCCTATGTTTGTACCTACACTATCTCTGTAATCTTATCTGAGTATATTGGAAACCGTGTTTACTGGTATTGGAAGTAGGAAATTCAAAGGGAATACCAAATTCGAGAGACACGGGGTAAAAAAAGAGAAATAACTACAAAAGCAATACTTGCAAAACTGTTTGGTGTAAGTGAACTGAACAACTGGGCGGGGGGGAGGGAAGGGGGGGAGGGAGGGGGGCATGAGGGACAAGGCAACAAACAGTACAAGAAATGTATCCAATGCCCAACGTATGATACTGTAACCTCTCTGTACGTCAGTTTGAAAATAAAAATTTGAGAAAAAAAAAAAATAAAAAAAAAATAAAAATAAAAAAAAAAAAAAAAAAAAAAAAAAAAAAAGCAATTTGTGGTTGGGCTGCACACTTGGGAACTAATAAAATTGCTTCTTTATCTAACTGGGGAAGTGGTACTACTACCATTCACCAAGATAGGAAACATTGAAAAAGGGTTAACGTGGGTATTAGTTTTAACTCATTGTATCAAGGTACAACAAATATGGAATTCAAAGCACAATTTTGAGCTGGAAACGTTTGTTGATAAGTCACCAGCACAAAGTTAATACTTCATGAATTAAAAAATTGAATGAAGTTATCCAGGTGAAATGTATGAAAGAAAAAATGTAGCCAAAAAATAAGATCTTGAGGCATGCCAATATTTACTGGTTTGGAAAAAGAGATAACCCTGAAAAAGATTGAAACAAAAAGTCTAAGCAATTGTCACAGTAGGATAACTTGCAGAAAACAAGGAAATGGAGTCTTTAAAATGAGAAAATGATCAATAATGTTAATTGGGATTGTGATAAAAAAATTGTATACTTCATTCACTATCAAACATTTTCAGGAACAACATGGGAATTCAATATGGGTAGATTGAAATGTACTTTGGAATTAAGAACACATTTGTACTAAACTAATATAGAATCTAATTTACCTATAAATCTACTATAGGAGCCTGATAGCTGACTTCTAATTGTTTTATAGGTATCCATAGCAAACAAAATGATATTGTTTCATAGACTTGTAGGCTCTTACAAAGGACAAAATTCCCAGATTATCATTTTCCTTGCTGCCAGTTTCAGCTGAATTAAAAATTTTAAATAAAGCCAATTGGTTTTACTGCCCAAACATTATCTGTACTATTTCTCTCCATTCACTTATAAATCTTGAGTTTTGTTTATAACCAACTATAATCCAATGTCTGTTTCCCTAATATGAGTAAATTCACATATAAACTATTTCAGAAATAAATAAAAATTACAGTTACAGATATAGGATTTAAATGGAGAATAATAAATTATAAACAAGAGAAATAAATTTAATTTAAAACTAAAAGGGGCAGTGCCAGTGGCTCATGTTTGTAATCCTAGCTAGTCAGGGTGCTGAAATCTGAGGATAATGGTTCAAAGACAGCCCAGAGAGAAAAGTCCAAGAGATTCATATCTCCAAGAAACTACTCAGAAAAATCAGAAAATGGCACTTGGGCTCAAGTGGTAGAGTGCTGGCCTTGAGGACACAGAGGCAGAAAGGCTCACTAACAGAGCCCAGGCCCTGAGTTCAAGCCTCAGAAAAAAAAAAAAAAAGAAAGAAAGAAAGAAAAAAGCTAAAAGGCACATGATTTAGACACAATGTACCAGAGAGAATCAAAAAGAAGAAAAATCCATAACAAAATGAAAGAATGTCTTCAGTATAAATGGAAGACAAGGTGTTTTCTTAAGAAGCTAGAAGGTAACGTGATTTTAGACAAATGTGTTGTAGTAGGTAAGGAAATTTCAATCAACAACTTGCTTTTTAGGGGATTGAAAGAGATTGGGAGTGAAAATGAAAATGGCACAGAAATGAGACAAGAGACAACAAAGGCTGAGTTTCATTTTAAAAGTGCAGTACAATTTCCAGGTAGTACTTGGAGAAATTGTATGCGGCCAATCATGTAATTTTCATTAGCAATGTTTCACAACTGAATCATAGGGTTAAGTTTTCTTAGAAAGGAATAACAAACAAACAGTTTGGAAAAGTTAACCAATTTACTATAATACAGTGTGTATTCTTGAGAAAATTTAGCAAAGAGAATATAAAATCTGAATAAATACACTGTATCTCTTTTGAGTATGACCATGTCCTGGGACTTGTATTCAGTGCTTGGCTTTTTTTTTACTCAAGGTTGGCCCTCTGTCACTTGATCCACATGTCCACTTACAGCTTTTGCTGGCTAATCAAAACTAAGGCCTCACCAACTTTTGTGACTAGCTGGACATGAAACTTTATCTATACATCTTAATTTCCTGAGTAGCTAGGACTCCAAGTGGGAGTCACTAGCCCCAGGGTCATCCTAGGTCTGAATGAAGTCAGAAAGACTGGATCAGCATTCAAAGCATTGCAATCATTTTTTAAATTTCATATACAAAATAGTTATCTCATATATAGTGTCATTTCAACCAATGACAGACCACATGTGTAATAGTGGCCCAGTGTCATCATACCTATTTGTTTCTGTAAGTATACTTACTGACGTTCACACAATAGCAGTTACCATAATGTATGGTACTGCTATCAACTGTAACTTGAGTGATAAAATTATATAGTTTAAGACTCGATTGCCTTAAAAAAAAAAGTGATTGTTTTTATATAAAAAATAGGAAAATTTGGTTAACAGGTCCAGAATGTGACTGAAAGTACAAGCCAAAGGTAGAAAAATTCAAAGAATGGAGAGGCAAGATATGGTATACGCCATGCACACTGACAGAAAAATGAACCTAGAAAGAAAAGTAGACACAATCACGAAGAAAAGATTTCAGAAGAAGTATCTAGATTTAAAATATAAGAAAGCAGAAGGTAAGCTAAATTTATTTGAAATTGTAAAGAATGAATTTTGCAAGAGACTACAGAAAATTCTTTCCTCAATCCTACTTCTCTGCAAAGATAAAAACCAAATGGCATATTCAAAAAAAACACCTCTTCCCAATATCAGCCATAACTGTTCTAAAGTTAGGAGCCTGTATACCATGAAGCCCTTCCTCTCAGAAACTAGCGATAAAGTAATAAGTCTCACCTTCATTTCTTAATCATGTATTTATATTTCAAATAAATGATTTTTCATTTCTTTAATGAGCCAGGGCTTTTAAAGTGTGTTTAATTGGAATAAATGAGAAAATGGTCCTATAGAATAATTCTATAAATCACTAAAGCTAACTTTAAAATTATCTTTTATGTTAGAAGGATATACAAAGTATTTTCTAAAATGGAATAAGTCAGAGGTCAGTCATTTTCAAGCTGGTATTAAACAAGTTGAAAATCACAAATGCAGAACAGATGAGTTAAATATCATGGCAAATTTAGAAAAATATGCACAATTTGGACTTGTGTTCATGCTTTTTAAATACAGGAGAAATAGTTAATAAATCCTTCCTTGTCACTTTTTATGCAAATTAGGAAAGGGGATATAGCTAAATATTTGACATTCAAATTTAAGAGAAAGAATGTGTCAGTCAGACTAAGAATACACAATTATAGAGAAACATATTGTTCCATCCACAAATACTTTTCTTACAAAATTACTTTATATCTGGCTGTTATTAACCAAAAAAATAATTTACATATACTGCAAATTCGTTTTGAAATGAATGAAAAACATTAATTTAATGATCAATAAACAAATATTTACCTCCTCCATCTGATCGACTTGTTGTTGAAACCACTTTTGAAAAATAAAGAAAAGAGTTATTAACAAGTAAAATAAAATAAGCTAAAATTCTTCATTGACATAAATATGTGTGTACATTGGATCTGTGCTCCATAATGTTTCCAGCATCAGTCCCTTCTCAAGAATCACTTACGACTCAGAACAGGGATAATGCAACATAAAATTGCATATTTTTTTGAATCTATAAAGTAGCAAATGTGCAAGTTCTGTCATTGCTTCAAAACTTAGGGAAATTTGCTTTGTTAATTGGTATGTACTAAATTGTAATAAGTTTATTCTGCAATGCATAGAACATACCTTGAAAAGAGAATTCAAAATCTGAAAAATAAAGTTTTAATTAGTATATTTAAAAATAAATCTTTGTAATATGTTACAATTTTTCATTCATTTTATAACTTTCAACCATAAAACTACTCATTGCTAAAATATATCTTTATTATGTTTCTATTTATTTGTATTTAATGACTGTCTTATTTCACTTTTATAGACAACTTAAAACTAGAATAAAATTATTTTCTATCTTATATGCATCTCCACTAAGAGGCCCCAAGAGAATTTACAAATACCCTGTTCTTTTTTCCAACCATAAATGATAAATAAAATTTAAAGACATTTTCAAACAGCATTTTATTCTATTTTAAATATAAAGTTCAACTGGAACAAATTATCTTTACATTTTTAATATAATTTGATTTGTGCTAAAGAAATTAACATATCAAGATATTAAATATATTACTACTTGACACTAATTAAATATGTTATCACCTTATATTTCTATCAGAAATTAATGATAATTCTTGTTGCTCTATGTACATTACTGCTATTTATCATCAATGGTTCGATTTTGTCCATTTTATTAGGTAAGTGGTCCTATCTTATTACTGTTTAATTTTTATTCTTTTTTAATGTTTTACTTTTAACTGGCACATATACATACTTATGGTGCTCATTGTGATAACTTGATACCATTATACTACCTAAAATGATGCACTCGATTCCATTTAAAGAAGTTTGCAAAAGATTAAAAAGTGGGGGTAGATATCAAAATGTTGAGACAAAGGACAAAGGCCAAACCAATGCAACAGCAATATTCACAAGACAATATGTTGGAAAATAAGTACAACTCCAGGCGGAGGGTAAATGGGAGAAAAATAAGGGAAGGGGAACAAGTCTGACCAAAAAAAAAAACGTACTCACTACTTTATGTCTGTAACTGACACCCCTCTGTATATCACCTTGGCAATAAAATTAAAAATGTTTAAAAGAAGAGGTAGAGACAAAGGAGTAAATGGGGGGAGGGGGGATATTTAATAAAGTTCATTTGTGCATGTAAAGAAATATCACAGTAAAACTGCTCATGTGTTCAATTTTCACCTATGCTAAAAATTAAAAATAGTGTGTTTAATCCTGGCTTTATTGCCAGGCAGAGATATAAGAATTTTAGATTGTCATTCGGTGTCAGCTTAAGTAAATCGGTGAGACTTTATCTCAAGCCCCAAGCCAGAAGTGGTAGAACAGGCTTATAAAGCCATGGAGGTAGGAAGCAAAGATCGGAGGACCATGGGTGGAAAGCCATCAGTCCTTAAAAAGACACAAAATCTGATCTTAAAATTATACTAAAATAAACAGCAGTGGATGTGGCTCAGATGATGCATTTATGGCCAAGTAGTGCAAAGTTCAGAATTGAAATCCATTCTGCCACACACAAAAATGTACTCCTAACCAGAGATAGAGACCTGTAACCTCCTGTGTGACCACTTAATACTAAAAAAACAATTAACTCCGAGATAAGGAGCCGGGACTTTCACACACACACACACACACACACACACACACACACACACACACACACACTCCCCCACTGTAGATAGCCAGGCAACGTCCTGTGCAGAAATGGAAGAATTTACTTCTCAATTCTGTCAAATCTTCTTTTTATTTCCTATCAGTCCTTCCTTAGACCATAAATACTAATTCTCAAATTACTCTAAATATGTGAATGGAAGAAACACAACCAAACTCATTCCACAATGCCAGTGTAACACTAATACCAAACTAGAAAAAGATACAAACCCCGGAAACGGAAAGATATCGACCAGTGTCCTTGTACACGGATGCAAACTAAATCTGCACACCACTGTGTGGATCTTGGAACCTTTGCCAAAATCAGCTAGCCCACGCCCTCCGTTTTATTCCAATATCACCTATAACTGTTACTTTATAAAACGATTTGAAGTAAGAAACAGTGAAAATTCGGGAGCATTTGTCTTTTCTTTCAAGATTGGCTTGGATATTCTGGGCCACTAAGCAAGTCCATATAGAAATTCTCCCAAACGTAATTATGACTTTCATATGGAAGGTGTTATTCAAAGAAACCTGGTGTTCATACCCTTTTTCTTTCTCTGTCTTCACCTTCTCTCTTTTATAAAGCCATTTTAAGAAGTTTGATTTTTGTAGGTGCATATTAATTGTGCAAAAATATTTCCTTGTGATATTTTATGTATGTATATGTTATTCTTCTAGTTAGTTTAATCCTCTTACTCTGTGTGCCTTCATTACCCTCCCATTCCTCAACAGTTTTCAGACAGTTTTCTTATCCCATCTTCACAGATCTCTAGTTCTATCCACTTTGCTGCAAATATTGTAATTCCACTTTATGGCTAAAAACTATTCCATTAGTCATTAAGAAGTTGCAGGTGTTCTAGGCTGCTGCCTACATACCTTAGCTATTGTGAAAATAGCTGAAGTAAGCAGAGTGAAATAAGCTGAATAAACAAGTGTCTTTCTCATATACCAATTAATATTGCTTCTGAAATATGCCCAAGTGTCTACCATTGGGTCTACTCTTAGCTGTTTTGTTTTTCAATACAGGGGTTGAACTCAGAGCCTACTACTTGTTCATCTTATTGCTGGACTAGTGCTGTACCACGTGAGCCAAGCTTTCCCTTCGCCCTGTTCCTGGCTATTCTGTGATCTTTTCCACCAAGACTAACTTTGAACTGACGTCCTCAAGACACAGCTACTGAACAGCTAGCCTAAATGTAAACCACTAGCTAGCACTCAATTATTGCTAGCTTTTTAAAGACACCTCTTCCATAGCTATACCAGTTCACATCCTCATCTTTTTCTCCTGTACGTTCACCAGTATGTGTTGATGTTTTCTTCTTGATGGTACCGACTGTAACTGCAGAGGTATCAAATTGAAGTGTTGTTTTGATTTGTGTCTCATTTGATACTCAGGAATTTTAAACATCTCTTTGTGCTAGTGCTCATTTATATTCACCTTTTGACACATTTCAATTCATTTGCTCACTATTTGGTTGTTTATTTTGAAGTTAGATATTTTTTGAGGTCTTGAATAACTGAGTTGCTTAGTTATTGCTCTGGTGACAGATAATAACAAAAACTTTTCGGTGCATGCCAGTTTGCTTTGCTACACAGAAGTTGTTACATTTATGTAAGCCCATTTGTCAAATCCTTGTTGTTATTTGCTGAGCTATTGGGTTTCTGTTCAGAGATTCTATCTATGCCTGTATTTTTCATTGTTTTCTTTCTTCAACAGTTTGTTAGGGAGGCTATCTTTTTTTTCCACAAATTATATTTTTTGGCATCTTTGTCAAAAGTTAGCTGGCTAACTATTGTGTAGGCATATTTCTGAGTCTTTGATTCTGTACCATTGATTTTTATACTTGTTTTTGTCCTAATAACATGCTGTTTTCATTGTTAATATGGCTTCTGATATGGATAAAGTAAGGCTATGGTGATATTCCCATTGATCTTTCAGCTCAGGATTGCTTGTTTGTTTGTTTTGATATTTGAGGTCTTTTGTGTCTCCCTGTAAGCTTTACCATTCATATTTCTGCCTCTGTGAAGACTGCCATTGGAATTTTGGTAGGGGTTGCATTGAGTTATAGATTGCTTTCAGCAGTATGGCCATTTTCACAATATTGGCTCTGCTGAACCATGAGACTGGAAGGTCTTCTAAGGTCTTGATTTCTTTTATAAATGATATATATTTTCATTTTAAAAATATTTTACTTCCTTAGTTAATTATATGTAGAGTTTGGGGATGTATACTCATATCTTTCAGAAATATTTAAATAACCATATTCACCACAGCATTTTCATAATAGTCAATAATTGAAAACAACTCAAATGTTTACTGATAACATGAATAAAGGACATAGTATACATAGAGCTTATATGCATACAGAATATCCTCTAAAAAGTACACATTTCCATTACTGTGCCAACTAATGAGAAACAGAAATATGGAGAAGGGCTTGTAGTTTATATATTTATGGAATACTCTGTAACCAGAAAAATACTCTATCATCAGTAATGACAATGATAAATGACAATGAAAAAGGAGGAATGAAGGTAAAAAGGACTTTCAATTCTCTGTTGCCTTTTCCGTGCTTGAATTTATTATAGTGAACATATATGACTTTAAAATTAGAAGTAATAATTTATATTTAAGAGTGTATCATTTAAGTGCTACAGAAAAAGACAAAAAAGAAGATATTCAACACATTATCCCTGTAGAAATAAACAGTCAAATAAACCACTTAGAATTATCTAATTATTGTTTAAGAACAATAATTTCTTCTCAACAGGCAAGTGGAACAGATACATATGTCGATTCTGAAAATAAAATTCAATCACATTCTGTTTATGAAAAATGAAATTTAAAGATGGCTAGAAATATTCAAATGAGAAAATATTTAAAAGTTAAACCAAAACAAAATTAATAACACATATACAGCAGCAAAGCAATACCCAAAACAAAACGTGAATCAGAACTTAATTATGAAGATAAAATAATCAGAAAGAATTGAGAGTGGTTGACACTACATAATTAAAGAACAAAGGCAATAAAGTTCTGATAAGTCCAATATAAATCAGTGAATCTTTTCAGGGATTTTATAGGTAAATACAAACATACAATGATTTAAAACAATATTATAAATGAAATGTTAAATTTTATTTGGAAATGCTTTATCTATTTTCTATAAAAATTTCAAAACTTAGTAAAAAAAAAAAATTACTCATCTTCCACTAAGGATACACAAAATTTTCGAAAGGAAATGAGATCATCATCTATATTTCAAATGAAAGTAAATTACAAAGTATTTACTATTAGTTACATACTTGGGAAATAGTACTGTAGTAGTTTTTATACCCTTTTGTCTACTTTCATTTTAAAGTCAGTCATCTTATTTAAGACATTATATTTATTTTTTAAATTTGTATTGTCAAGGTAATGCTACAACTACATACGTAAGGTAGTGAGTACATTTCTTGTCAAGCTATTCTCTTCTTTTCTTCTTTGCCAGTCCTGGTGATTGAACTCAAGACCTTGGTACCGTCTCTGAGCTTCTTTTGCTCACGGCTAAGGCTCTACCTCTTTTGAGCCACAGCTCCATTTCTGCCACTGTTCGTAATTTATTGGAGATAAGAGTCTCGCAGACTTTCTTGACCAGGCTGGCTTTGAACCACAATCCTCAGATCTCAGTTCCACCAGTAGCACGAATTCAGGCATGTACCATCAGCATCCAGCTATAGATGCATTATTTTGTTTTATTCCATCTTTTTATTTAATTTTATTGTCAAGGTGATGTGCAGAGAGGTTACAGCTGCATAAAGCAGTGAGTACACTTCATGTCAAACTTGTGATATTACCCAGTCCCTCATTTTTTCTCATACGTTCCCTTTCCTCCAATACCTCCCCCCCTTCACCCAAGTTGTATGGTTAATTTCCAACATATTGTCTTGTGAATATTGCTGTTGCAATTGGTTCACCCTTTGTCCTTTGTCCCACAATTTTAAGGTTCTCTTCCCATCCCTGATTCAGATAAACATATGTACAATACTCAGGGTGTGACCCAGCAATCCCACTTCTGGGCATTTACCCAAAGGATCGCAAACAAGACCACACTAAAGCTACCAGCACAACGATGCTCATTGCAGCATTATTTACCATAGCTAAGATATGGAACCAGCCCCGATGCCCCTCAGAAGATGAATGGATCAAGAAAATATGGTACATATACACAATTGAATTCTATGCTTCCATCAGAAAGAATTTGTAAGGAAATAGAAAGACTTGGGGAAAAAAATCATATTAAGTGAAGTGAACCAGACTCAAAGAATCAGAGATTCCATGGTTTCCCTCACCGGTGATAATTAATATATGTCTAGGATAGTCCTAGCAGAGGATCACAATAGCTCAAGAGCTATGTATAAATGATCATATAAGATGATGCTAAATGAAATGAACTCCAAGATATGGAAACAAGAGGTTTCTTATTGTTATTGTTATAAGTGCATTTAAAAAAAAACACGAAATAAAACAATAGTTTTTCAGCCTAAAGTACGCTACTATCAATGCTGTGAAGAAAATTCATACATCTACGTGACTATGTGAAGAGTAAATAAAAGCAATTACTTTAAATACACTTTATGACTAATTAAATGTTTGAATGCAGGCTAATATTATCCATTGACATGACATTAAATTTGCAGTAACAAACACCAGTTTTAAGTTTGTTCTTAGCCCTTTACCCAGAATACATACAGTACATTCTTCAGTAACTGATTCTTCTAGCTGTTCTGCATATTCTGAACAATATGCCAAGAATAATTTTAAGTCTTTTCCAGCCTTAAAAAAAATAACAAAATAGAAAAGTAAGGTTAATTTCAAAACTTGTGTGAATATTAGTCTGTTGCTTATTTCTTGGTTACATTTCTCTAAATTTTCAAAACATTTTGGTTTGTTGTATAATTTATGTTCCTTCAAACATTTAAGGAAGGAAATCCCAATTGAAATGCTGTACTAGCAAAAATTCTATGTGATAAAAAAATGTAGATAAAAATACATTCTAAGAGTGGCTTATTCATGACATATGCCCAGTAAATCTCTTTTCCTTTTGCCCCCTATATGATACAGTAAATCAAACATCTAGCCTTTTTTCTGAAACTTTTGACTGGCCTTATGAGTACAGCTATAATAATATAGTCAGCATGGTTAGAAATATAGCTCACTAGTAGAATATGAGAGAGGCCGTGTGCTTGATCCCAGCAATACAATAAAGAATAAGAGCCCACCGACTTTAATAATAACCCAAGATGCATAAATACTTATCTTCTCAGGTCTTGTATATTATTCATGCTAACACAAATTGCTATAATACATAATGCTCATGTGTAGCTGATGAGTGGAGCGGAGCCTGCCCAGCATTCTGGAAGACTTGACATCAAAGCATCCTGAGGACCCGATACCGGCACAACCTCTCACAGAAAGAGCAAGAGCCTTCGCCCACGAGGCAGCCAATCAGATACTGGGGTGACCCCATGCCGCTGCTCCCCCAGAGGATACTTCCACAGGGCCCTGCCCGTTATCCAGCAGGAAGCTGATGCAGAAGATGACACCCCAACATGGTATCCCCATCAACACTTTAAAAAGAAAAAAGAGGAATGGTAGCCTGACCTCCGCCATCTCAGGAATCACTCTGCTGTCTTAGGCCTTGCTACGAAGCATGACCTTTTCCCGAATCTGGCCACACAGATCCCCCCCCCCCAAATGAGCTGATGCAGGCCTTCCCAGGTGACACAGGCAGCTGCACCCGTAAACCCTAGCCCTGCCCCAAGAGAATCGCCCGCTCTCGTGTACCTCACAAACTGCACGTCCCACGCAAGCCAGACTGCAGAGTACTCCCGTCCCTAGTGACCTTCTCCACCCCCAGCCATGTAACCCCCCTCGCTCAAGGACAGGTGCTCTCCCTGCCCAGGGCAGGCCTGTCAGCTTGCTGGCAGTACACTTGGCTGTGGGGGTGGCCTTCGGGGCTGAGGCTTTCATTACTGATACATAGAACAGCATGAGAAACTCTCAAAAACGTGATTGGAGATAAATAATTGAAGTTAGGGATCTCTATGAATATAAAGTCCCAGAGAAGAAAAGAACTATACAGTTATTGTCCTTCTCCCAACACATACTAGATTCTGTCTTATCTATTTATCTCTGGTTAGGGTACCTTCACCTCCTAGTCCTCCTTAACACCCAAATATTTCCAACAACTATATGATACAGAAGTCAGAAAGACTAGATCTAAATAAAGAAAAGAAGGTCATGTATGAGATAAGAGAGGAATTCAATACAGAGATAAGCCAGAAGAGTTCCATCACCCTCATTACAAAACATGGCGGAAATCCTAGGCAATCGATTGAACGAAGTTGAAAACAGGACATCCGGGGTTGAATAAAAAGCAGAGGAACTAGAATGAACAACCAACATCATTGAAAAGGAATATTCAGAAGGTAGCAAGGCAACACACAAGAATTTGCAGAGATCAAATCTATGTAAGAGAAATTGATGATGAAAACTGAGGTATTAAAAACCTATCCAACAAAATCATAGCTGTATCCAAACCTCAAGAAAAATAATTTCACCCATCTGATGGAAGCATAAAAAATGCAAGCAAGGGCTGGGAATATGGCCTAGTGGCAAGAGTGCTTACCTCCTACACATGAAGCTCTCGGTTCAATTCCCCAGCACCACATATATGGAAAATGGCCAGAAGGGGCGCTGTGGCTCAGGTGGCAGAGTGCTAGCCTTGAGCGGGAAGAAGCCAGGGAGGGTGCTCAGGCCCTGAGTCCAAGGCCCAGGACTGGCCAAAATAATAATAATAATAATAATAATAATGATGATGATGATGCAAGCACATGAGATCAGAGAATAAACATTGATATACACAGAAGGATATAAAATAAATCCTCAAAACTCAAAAGGCTTTTCTATACACCAAGACCAGAACAGCAAGGCTGAAATCAGGAAAGCAACTCCTTTTGCAATAGCCTCAAAAAACATACATTACCTAGGAATAACCTTAACCAAAAAAGTGAAAGACCTCTTTGAGGAGAACTTTAAAACCTTGAAAAACAAAATTAAGTCAGAACTAAGAAAATGGAAAAGCCTCCCATGCTCCTGGATTGGGTGGATTAAAATTGTCAAAACGGCAATATTGCCAAAGGCTATCTACAAATTCAATGCAATGCCCATCGAAATTCCAACACCATTCTTTAATGAAATAGAGGAAGCAATCCAGAAATTCATATGGAACAACAAAAGACCCCGAATAGCAAAAGCTATCCTAAGTCAAATGAACAGTGCTGGAGGGATTTCAATACTTCAAACTGTATTACAAAACTATGGTAATAAAAACAGCCTGGTATTGGCACAAGAACAGGCCTGAGGACCAATGGAACAGAACTATAGACCCAGAAATGAACCTGCAGGAGTATGGTTACTTAATCTTTGATAAGGGAACTAAAAAAATAAGATAGAAGAAAGATAGCTTCTTCAACAAATGGTGCTGGCAAAACTGGTTCAACACCTGTAACAAATTAAACCTAGATCCTTATATATCACCCTACACCAAAATAAATTCCAAATGGATCAAAGACCTCGAAGTAAAATCAGATACTCTGAAAACACTACAAGAAGGAATAGGAGAAACACTTGGGCTCCTCAGATGAAACTTCCTTAATAAAGGCCCAGAAACGCAACAAATCAAAGAAAGGTTGGACAAATGGGACTGCATCAAACTGCAGAGCTTCTGCAGGGCAAAGGACATAGCTGTTTGCAAGATAAACAGAAAGCCCACAGAGCGGGAGAAGATGTTTACCAGCCATACAATGGACAAAGGCCTCACATCTAAAATATATGTAGAAAACGGCCAGAAGTGGTGCTGTGGCTCAAGTGGCAGAGTGCTAGCCTTGAGCAAAAAGAAGCCAGGGACATTGCTCAGGCCCTGAGTCCAAGCCCCAGGACTGGCAAAAATAAATAAATAAATAAATAAACAAAATATATGTAGAGCTCAAAAAATTAATTCCTCCAAAGCAAATCCTCAAAGAATCAACAGCCCCCTCAACAAATGTGCTACAGACCTAAAAAGACACTTCTCTGAAGAGGAAATGAGAATGGCCAAGAGACACATGAAGAAGTGCTCCACATCATTGGCCATAAAAGAAATGCAAATCAAAACAACGTTGAGATTCCACCTCGCCCTAGTAAGAATGTCTATTATCAGGAAAACTAATAATAACAAAAGCTGGAGGGGATGTGGCCAAAAGGGAACCCTACTTCATTGTTGGTGGGAATGTAAACTAGTTCAGCCACTCTGGAAAGCGGTATGGAGATTCCTCAGAAGGCTAAACCTAGAGCTCCCCTATGACCTTGCAGCCCCACTTTTGGGTATCTACCCAAAAGATTACAAGCAAGACCACACTAAAGCCACCAGCACAACAATGTTCATCGCAGCACAATTTGTCATAGCTAAAATATGGAACCAACCCAGATGCCCCTCAGTAGACAAATGGATCAGGAAAATGTGGTACATATACACAATGGAATTCTATGCCTCTATCAGAAAGAATGACATTGCCCCCTTCATAAGGAAATGAAAGGACTTGGAAAAAATTATACTAAGTGTAGTGAGCCAGACCCAAAGAAACATGGACGCTAGAGTTTCCCTCGTAGGGAATAATTAGTACAAGTTTAGGCTAGTCATAGCAGAAGATCACAAGAGCGCAATAGCTATGCCCTTATGAACACATAGGATGATGCTAAGTGAAATGAACTCTACATTATGGAAACAAGTGTTATATCATTGTTGTAATTATTTTCAACATGCCATGTGAAACCATACCCTTTTTTCTCTCTTGTATTCCTTCCTGTGGTTTCACCCCTTGCTATCACTCTATCTCATCTGAGTACCCTGGATACTGTATATATGCGTACTAGAACTAGGGAAGGGAAAGGGAATATCAAAATGGAGAGACAAAGGATAAAAAGACAAAGATTCCAAAAGCAATACTTACAAAGCCATTTGGTGTAAACCAACTGTACAATTCACGGGGGGAAGGGGAGGAGGGAAGGGAGAGGAGGGGAATGAAGGAGGCGGTAACAAGTTGAATAAGAAATGTACTCACTGCCTTACATATGAACCTGTAACCCCTCTGTACTTCACTTTGACAATAAAGGGGAAAAAATTAATTAATTTAATCTTGAAAAAAAAACACAATAAGTGTATATGCTTCATTAACAGAGTCAAGAACAAGAATCCTCTGATCAGCTCCACGGATGCAGAAAAAAGGCCTTAGACAAAATCGAATACCCATTCATGATTTAAAAACAAAAACAAAATCTCTGGAGAAGCTAGGTGAAGAAGGAACTTCCCTCAGCATAATAAAGGCTATCTATGGTGAATCTATAGTCAACATGTCATTGGTGAAAAACTGAAACCATTTCTTCTGAAATCAAGAACAAGACAAACAGTTGAATTTTTCTACTTCTTTTCAGTATAATAAAAATGAATACCTAGCCAGAGTAATAAGACATAAAAAGGATCCCAATTGGGAAAGAATAATTCAATTATCCCTATTTGCAGAAGACATGATTCCATAGAAGGGTTGCAATTACATAAGTCAAGCAAAAAGTATGTGTGGACAGCATTCCCTCGTCCCTCCCTTGTACACGCATTCCTTCTCTCTCTCTCTCTCTCTCTCTCTCTCTCTCTCTCCCTTCTCCTCTCTCTCCCTCTCTCCTCTGTCCTCTCTCCTCTCTCTCCTCTCTCCTCTCTCTCTCTCTGTTCTCCCCTCCCATCCCACTCATGTTACACAGTTCATTTTCAACAGTGTTCAGTCAGTGCCATCATGTGGTTGTTGTCCCCATGTTCCTCCATTTCTGCGCCTCCTCTTACACTCACGAAGACATACAGACAAACAGATTTTAAAAAAGAAAGCAAAAACAGTGAAAAAAGAAAAGATATTTTCCATTTCCTGCAGCTCAGTTCACAACCATTTGTATGATTGAAGCACAAAGTCATTGTGCCTTTCTGTTCCTCTCCTAAAAATGTCATCCTTTCCTGTCACTCTGTATGAATGTATATATCTGAAGGACCCTAAAGACCCCACCCCTAATCTTTTAGATATGATCAATAACTTCAGCAAAATAATAGGATACAAAATTAACCCACAAAACTCAGTAGCTTCAGTATTTATCCACAATGTTCAGAGAGGGAAATCAGGATAAAAATTCAATTTCAATAGCCTGAAATTATGTATACAGGTCATTTGCATATGCACACAAACTGACTAGGGGTAATATATTTAGGAGAGGAATACAAAGATCTAACAACTCTGCAAATCTAATGAATCGTTTAATGAAATATTTGCCAGGAAGCTGGGCACCGGTGGCTCACACCTGCCTCAGCTACTCAGGAGGCTGACATCTGAGGATTGTGCTTCAAAGCCAGCCCAAGGAAGGAAAGTCTGTGACACTCTTAACTACAATAAACTATTCAGAAAAACCCATAAGTGGCACGGTGACTCAAGTGATAAAGTGCTGGCCATGAGCACAAAGAAGTTCAGGGACAGTGCTCTGGCCCTGAGATCAAGCTCCAGAACTGGGGAAAGATTACCAGGAATATAAAACATTTTTAGGGTAGAAAATCAATGAGGGAAGAGACATAGAATGAAGGAAGGGTGAGCAAATATAGTCATATTAAATGTACATTACATAACATTTGAACTATGTACCTTGAAGTTGCAGATGGGAGGGGAAACTGGGAGAGAATGATGGAAGGGTGACACCAATCAAGATAAGTTGTGCTCATGACCTCACTGATGTATCCTCTATACAAGTACTTAATGATTTTTTAGGAATTAAAAGTTAAATTGGGGAGATGTAAACATTATAAGTAAACATTCAGGTACCAATGGTGTATACATGTAATCTTAGCTGCTCATAATGATGATTATTAGAGAACTGGGGTTTGAACCCAGTTTAATCAGTTCATTTTCAATTAATCAGCTACAAGCAAGTATGAAGGTGTAGAACAACAAGTGTACTTGCTGTAAACAAGAAAGCCAATCAAGCACAAGTTCCTGTATAAAGGATTTGGGGGGGGGGAGGGAGTGTAGATTCAAGACACATGTAAGTCTTATTAAAATTTTAGAATAAGGATTGACAGTAGATGAAATTCTGTACAGTAATGCCAAGTTTCCTAGAAGATCATTTACGTGCACAAGGGATTCACTATTTAAATAAATATATGGGTTCTACAAGCAAATATTAACTGTTTCCATTGATACTCTCTAATCATGGAGTTTCATATACACTTACAGAGGTAGATAGGTCTTCCGTTTTAGATTCAACATTTTTACTCTTTGCATTTTCAAAACCACATCCATAAGTTTCTTCCAAATTTGTAACAACCTATAAACATGCAAAGCAAATTAATTGCATCTGTAGTATAAAATTAGCCAGTAAATGTAAGTGTAAAGGCAATCATACCAGTAGTCGCTTTCATTGGGGGAGTTTGAAATTTTGGTGTGTGCAAGGCAGAGGTGACCCCCCCCCCCCGACCAGCTCACAAGGAAATTCTGAACATTTCACTTGTGTTGCCAAGGTTTCTTGCCAGAGGAGGCAAGCGTGTTCCCTGGTACTCAGAGGAAGAAATCTCTTATAAATTTTGAGCTGGATACTTCTAGACTTCCATCCACATGCCTTTGATAATAAATCTTGTCATTTTTATGTGCAGAATATTGTGTAACCTTCTAGCAAATCATCCAACATGGGGACCATTGTCGTGCCACCTCCCAATATGGGGACCAGAACATTTCTTACCACAACTAGGTGTTTGATGATTTCTTTGATCTTTTCATCTCCTGCTATCAATCTCTTTGTCTTGATGGACGGAATGGGCAAAGCGTAGCACATCATGATTTCTCCTGTGGGTGGAGAGCTCAGAACCGGTTCAGCTTTAGGGTGCTGTAATTTTGCACCATGTTTTTCTTTTGCTTTGGGTGACAATGATAAATTGAGTAGTCGTTTTATAGAAGGCACTTCTGGAGCACTTGCCAAAGTGTGACTAGGAGTTGAAGTGTCTTTTGCTGGCTTCATTTTCTTATCAACGTGGCTTAAAAATTCCACACACGAAAATTCCTCCTGTGGGTAAACATGGAGAGATTTAGAGAAAACCTTCTACTATTTATGCAACAAAAATGTAAAGTGTTCTAATTAAATTTGTGTCCTGTATCTGCTTATTGTCCTAGCAGCTTACTCGGGTTACATTGTTATTGATAAGGGGCTGGGGATATGGCCTAGTGGCAAGAGTACTTGCCTCGTGTACATGAGGCCCTGGGTTCAATTCCCCAGCACCACATATACAGAAAACGGCCAGAAGTGGTGCTGTGGCTCAAGTGGCAGAGTGCTAGCCTTGAGCAAAAAGAAGCCAGGGACAGTGCTCAGGCCCTGAGTCCAAGGCCCAGGACTGGCAAAAAAAAAAAAAAATTGTTATTGATAAATACTAATTGTCCTCTTTGTTTGTTAATGGGGAAGTGCAAATAAGAGAATGACTACAGGTATGCCAGTGCATGGCCAATTTATATGCCTTTCTGGTAATTGACTTGTGAATATCTCTCTATCTTCTCTATTGCCTTTCATAGAATTAATGAATCCTGAACTTCCCAAAATTCTGTCATCCAACGTGATCAATTTCCCTTGAATTTTTTCACTAAATACCACAAAATATTTGAATTAATATTTTATTTCTTCTAAATTGTATGTTTGATTTAATATTTTATAAGAATCATTGTACTTGACCTTCCTTAAAATTTTATGACCTAGGATTTTTCTTCCTAGTTTACAGATAGAGAATCTTAGCATGCACAGTAGCTGCTGAGTTGTTAAGTACCAGAGCAGACTGAGCCTTGGCAAACTGGATTTCAAAGCCCACCCTAAGTAGCCTAAAATAGTATGACCCCATCAGACTAAGTATATTCATTATACACTGCTCAATAGGAAGGCTGGTCTTTATAGATACTTTTTAAATCAAGTCAGTGTCACCTATGTGCAGTTAATCAAATCCAACTGAAGTGGACTCTGAAGTTACCTGGTGAATATCCAGTTTTATTGACAAAATTGTTATGGTCTCCCTCATAGGGAATAATTAGCACAGGTTTAGGCTAGTCACAGCAGAGGATCACAAGAGCCCAATAGCTATGCCCTTATGAATGCATAAGATGATGCTAAGTGAAATGAACTTCATGTTATGGAAACAATTGTTATATCAATGTTGTAATTATTTTCAACATGTGACATGAAACCGTAGCTTCTATTATTGATGACCCTCTTGTATCCTCTTCCTGTGTTTGTACCTGCACTATCACTGTATCTTATTCCAATACATGGGAAACCGTGTATACTGGTATTAGAAAGGTAATACCAAAATTGAGAGTCACAGGGTAAAAAGACAAACAACTACAAAAGCAATACTTGCAAAACTGTTTGGTGTAAACCAACTGAACAACTCATGGTGGGGGAGGGGAAAGGGGAGGGGGAGGGGGGAATAAGGAAGGAGGTAACAAACAATACAAGAAATGTATTCAATGCCAAACGTATGAAACTGTAACCTCTCTGTACATCAGTTTGACAATAAAAATTTTAAAAATAATAAATTAAAAAAAGATTTTTTGAATTAGTTTATAAGTTGTATGAAACTGACGGTATTGACAGATGTTCGAGTAGGCTGCTTCTTTTTTCTAGGGATATATTTTGGTTGATATTTCACAACCAAAACCCTAGTCAAGGTAGATTTTACATGTGCATTAAAGGGACCATAAAAACTGAATCCGTTCATAAGCCCTACCACTGACATCATTCTTTCAAAGAGGGTAATAAGATTTCTTGACAATAAATTTTTTTATTATTAAGAAAAGATTTCTTAATTTTGAAGGGATATATTAACAATTTTTTCACATTTTTATTAAAATTTTCTAAAATATTAAAGTGTGTTCAAAGACATAATATCCTCTTAATACATTTATGAGTTTGGTTATGAACAACCTAGCAAATATTTCCTCTGCTATCACTGAAAACTTTTACTTTGTCCAAACTCCTCAACTGTCTTGTTTCAAAGAAACATTATAGTTGAACATAGTAGCTTTCAATCTTAGTATAAGAGTAAAACCAAAGATAATTTGCCACCAATATTATTAAAATTTCATTTGAATAAAATTCCCTTTTGAAAACTTTATTACAATAGTAAGTGTATGCATTGTAAAACCTACAGATGGTTGTAGTGATTCACATCTTCCCCTCAGCACTCCTACACCCAGGCAGGTGATTCAAGCCCTGACCCAGTACTGGTCCCTGATACAGTGAGATCCTAGCTTCTCAATCGTCCACAGACAAAACAATTTGAGCCTAATTCCCCTCTGAAATTTTATTTGTTTCCTTATTGTGATTGTGAGTAGATGATTGAAATGAAGTTAATAAGAAAAATAATGCAAATACCCAAATGAGATTAATAAAACAAAGCATCAGAAAAACGTTGAGGAAATCATATTGCCACGGAGATTTCATTAAACAAGAAACAAGACTTCCATGACCCAGACAAAGCAGACACACTGAAAGCAAAGGGAAGAAAGCGTCCGAGGAGGCTGAGCGAGCTGACACAAAGGTTGTATGAGGTGGGAGGGGAAGGAAGCACTGACAACCGGACTTAGTGACAAGCAAGCTACCATCTGCGACCCGCAAGATTGGAACAAGGTTATGCAAAGTCGTAAAGGCGAATGACTAGCTGACAGAAATTCAAAAGAGAATTGTCAGAGTAAAACGAATATAGAAATACTTCAGATATTTTCTTACAAAACGCAGCAAGTACACAACGTGCTACTGGAGAGAGAATCTGTGATCAAGAGGAAACCCCTCCCATATGGAAGCTAACAAGTTTGTGCACTATTGAATTGTGACCTATCTCCAAATACATTCAATTCTGAATCCTACCGCCTGTGAATGTAACCGCGTTTGGAATTCAGTCTCGGTAAATATTATCAAATTAAGATGCATTAAAAAAAATTAGAAGCTCCCTACTCCAGTGACTTTCTCTTCTTTTGATTTGAGGATTGGGCGTGGCTCAGTGGTTTGGCGCTTGCCCGGGGAAGCCCTGAGTTTGCTCCCCAGCACAACAAATGAGAACAAGTGTTTCCTACATTAAGGATACAAATTATATCTCAATATAGGCTGCACAACTAATAGATGCTGATGAAAATATTTTAAAACTAGAAACATTTGAGAAATTAATCATCACCCATCTGTTGACTTTCGAATGCAAAGCAAAAACAGACACATAAAAAAAAGAACGGCGCATGACAACAAGCAGTTATTGGAAGGAAGAGCCAGGCTGGGAATGTGGCTTAGTGGTAGAGTGCTTGTCTAGCGCGCATGAAACCCTGGGTTCAATTCCTCAGTACCACATAAACAGAAAAAGCCAGATGTGGTGCAAGTGGTAGAGTGCTAGCCTTGAGCAAAAAGAAGCCAGGGACAGTGCTCAGGCCCTCAGTTCAAGTCCCAGGACTGGCAAAAAAAAAAAAAAGCCCATAATCTAAGAACACACGAAACATTATAAACACCCCCATGTGCTGAGAGAGAAGTCCATCTTCTCCTTAAGGGCCTTTTGGAAGAGTTAATCCTGCAAACACCATGACTTTTTGATTCACTGGGACCATGAGACCATAGATTTGTGTCTCAAAGTAGGGAATTTCTCCACTCTGTTATTGAGACTAAGGTACTCATAGGTAATTTGGAAAGTATTAATGGGAAGTATATGTACCTAGCACTGATCAAGAAAATCTGTTTTAAACAGGACAACTTGCTTCAGTTAGGTATAAAAAATACTATTTTTGCTATCTGTTCATTTTGTTTTGTTTAATAGTAACAGAAAAGGAGGGGACAGGCAGTAGAGTATTTTAAGAAGTGAGAACGGAAAGGATACTGTATTCCTTTGAGAAAGCCCCTTCTCCACTGAAAAACGGCCTAACAAATGAACAAAGCAAACGGATACATAAATATGAATACAGGAAGTGGCGCTGTGGCTCAAGTGGCAGAGTGCTAGCCTTGAGCAAAGAGAAGCCAGGGACCGTGCTCAGGCCCTGAGTTCAAGCCCCAGGACTGACCAAAAAAAAAATATATATATATATATATATATATATAGAGAGAGAGAGAGAGAGAGAGAATAGAATGAATAGAATAGTCCCATGCAAGGAATACGTGTGCAATAAGGAAACCGTGAACGCGTACACACATTGGTTGCACGCAGTCCTGTAACTCGCACCCCTGAGAGGGGCGTGTGGCGTCATCATCCGTTCGCGCGGCTCTCGGTTCCTGGCATTGTGACAGCTCGCTCGTGGGCGTCAACGGCAACATCGCTCGTTATGCTAAACTCTAGCAACGCAGAGAGGAAGCCAAGTGTGGAGACGGGTTCCGAAATACGGTTTTCTCCCTATTCTGCACAGCAGAGCAGGTGCCCCGGAGGCAGGGACCGCAGCCCGGGCGCGCCCGCCCTCCGCCCTCCGCCCTCCAGGGCTTGCAGGGTGAGTACCGGCGGCCGCGGTGGGGGGGCCCTGTGCCCGGGCGGCTCGGGGTGGGAACGCACGCGTGGGGGGATCACCAGCCTCCCCGATCTTCCTGACGCGGGCAGCCGGGAAGCCCTGCGGAAGCCAGGCGCCCGCCGCGCCCCGCGGACATCGGTGCCGGCGGAGGGTGGGCCCGCTGCCTGCCCGCCCCGTCCACCCGGGTGGTCTGCCGAGCCCACCGGGCCGCAACGATCTCAGGGCTCGCGCGCCCGGCGCCGCCGTTGGGAAGGAAGGAAGCCCTTGGGCCCCCGCGGGGCGCGGGGCGCAGGGCGCAGGGCGCAGGGCGCAGGGCGCAGGGCGTGCGCCCGGCTCCCCGGCTCCCAGGAGCGCACGGCGCCTTCAGCGGGCTTGCGCACTTCCACCTGATCTTGCGAGCTGTCAGGTGCACCGAGGTAGTCACTGAGACTCGGGGGCCCGGGGAAACCTGTTCACCCGGGATAGCAAAGTGCACTATCACGCACGTGACTCTGGGTGACACAGTTTGAGTTCCCCACACTGCCAGGGACGGGCGTCGTCCGCTGCACACGCGTCTGCTGGGGCACCAACACGTAGACGGGTGCACCAGCGATTCCCACCAAGGTGCTCCTTCACCCAAGAGCCGACTTCTGCAAGTCGGGTTGCAACATCAGGCAGGTGCACGGTGTTTGCTTTTAAAGGACGGTAGCGTTTTCGATGCTTAGTTGCGGTTATGGCGCTTGCAATCGCTTGCAGGTGAATATGTGCACCGCGTTTTGTGAATCACACGTTGTGGAGCGGGGAGTTTTGTGTTCACATTCTGGGTCTAGCACTGAGTACATGCGTTCGTTGTCTTGGGCGATTTACCTGGCTCTGCTCTGCCAAGGTTTTTGTTTTATAAGATAGTTAAGATAGTGCTAACATCACTGAGTTAGGAGGATTTAAATTGAGTTCAACATGTACACAGAACCTAGAATAATGCATATTGTTTACATACTAGATTTTTGAGAAAAACTAAGTTGAACACTTGTTAAAACAGATTCCCTTACCTAAGGACTTAGTAATCTTCCTCAAAACATTTTGGTGCAAAATGTTGTTTAAAAATACAACTGAAAACAACAAATATGTAGAATATTACTTTATCAAATAAACAAAATAGTATATTTTTCCTTTTGTTTGACTATCAGGAAGTTTGATCTAAAGTTAATTTGCTGTTATTATTAGTGGTAGTATACTCTGTACCTTAAAGTTGCTATTTCTATTAATATTTGAATCCTTGATGTAGAAAATGATTGTGTTTTGAATAGCTTCACTTTATAAACTTGGTAAACTTTGCAATTAGGATAAATAACTTAAAACTTCAGAGATTTTATATAGAGTTATTAGTTGTAGGTGCTCTTTCATTTTAAATATTTAATATTCACGTGAAAGGATTTAATGACATTTCTTTTAGACAAATAAACAAACATCTGATAAAGGCAAAAGGTATAAACCTGCAGTTTATGAATTTACAGTTTAAGAAAATTAATACCAGGAAACAGAAACATTTTGCCCAGGCAGGTGGGGGGAGGGGACACGAAAGAGAAAGAGGACAGACAAATGGAGAGGGGAAAGATGGATACTACAGTCAAAATATTCAATGTACATACGTGAAAATGGAATGAAACAACGAAGAAATGGGTAGGATTGGGACAGAAGGAGGGGTAGAATAATGGAAGGTGTGACTTTTGGTCAGGATACACTATACTCATAAATTGATGTGCAGAACTGAAACCCTGTTGAACAACTAATTAGAGATCATCTAAAGAATGAATGATAATAAAAAGGCATGATAGAAAGCAAATAGATACATCATGAAATATAAAGTAAAAAATTTACAATAAGTGAAAATAGGGAATTTTGCTTATACAAAGATATGTATTTGCAAAAGGAACTAATAAATGGTAGTTTGACCAGGCAAAGTTGTGGCTGATGCATGTAATTCTGGCTACACAGAAGTCTGAGATCTGAGAATTGTGGTTCATAGCCAGCCTGGGAAGGAAACTCCATGAGATTCTCATCTCAATTAACCCGTGGCTTTGAACTGAAATCTTTCTCTATCTTAGCCTCCTAAGTAGTTGGGATTACAAGTATGAGTCATTTGACCAAAATCTTTTTTTTTTGTCTATACTTCTGATTATATTTCACAAGTGGAATATTGCCATTTTTGAAGAGTTAGTATGTGATACAGATGTTGTAGAGACACATTGAAAGTTCATCATATATTTATTTCATAGGTAAAAAGGGAAATAAATGCTTTAGAAGACCCCAATAAGTTACCCAAATTATCAAGAACTCTTTGAGGACAAAACATACTGTAAAAGGAGTACCATGTTATACAAATAAGTAAATTTGTGCATATTGCACCATAGAGCATGGATGTATTGTATAGTAGTTATATTGTGCTGATCATGTGAAAAGTGTGTTTAAAATGAATAAAAAGATGAGAACTATTGACTAACAGACAGAGGTATGATTATTTTCATGCCACCTTCGTCAATATGAATGGTCTTTGTTAGCTCTGCTTTTCTCCTGTGCCTTTACCATAATCAGGTCTATCACTACAACCTATCCCCTGTAAACCTTCTCCCAAACCATGCAACAATAATTGTGTACTTTTAAATTTTCAGATCTGATCATGTTAACCTGTTACTTAAAAGTCAGATGCTCTTAGAAGTGTTATAATATTAAATACCCCATTCTCCTAGCTTTACCCTGAAATTTCTTCTTAGATTATAGCTCCTCTAAAATAGAATTTGGGGGGAAATTCTTTTAGCACTTAATGGGATGTGTTAGCAACTGGTGTATTTTGACATTTCTTTATTAAGAATTATTACTGAAAGTGGGAGTCATTCTCCTGGCTCTTTGCCATAACCATTGGGTTACTTGTTTTGTTGCAAAAGGAATACCGTATTTTCTGCTCAGTAATTTTTTTCCAGGCTGCTTCTTTCCTGTACAATTTTAATGCATATGCATATATATGTATATATCTTGACCAAGGTGACAAAAATCTGATCTAGATGTTACTGTTTATCCATACCAACTGGCCTTAATGCCTTTCCAATCAGTCTCCCAAAAGTCCAGCAACAGTAGATTTAAGACCCATTTTTCTTTTCTAGGTCCTTTCGGCTTCTACCTACAAATACATCTTAGGGTGTTTGGTGTTTTGCTTGTGCTACTTAATATCAGTATCCGTTCTAGTTTTTAATGTATCATAACCTAAAGATTCAATGTCTCAAAGCCCATTGGTGTGGATCTATCTGGGCAATGACTAACACTAAGTCATCGATTCCCTGGGAGGTGAGGATCAACTGCATGGGGATGGATTTCTCTCTCAGTTGGATTGCACACATTTGCTACATTTAACCACTTCCACCCTGAGTGTACCACAAGGAGCCCCGGGGTGGGGTGGGGGTGTCAACCACACCCAGGCGTTAAAGGGCAGAGGGCAGAAACGGCCAGTGGGGCGTGGCTTCGGGGCACCCAGAGCCTTCCCAGAGCGGAGGAGGTAAGAGGACAGTAGCTTTGGCCTCTCTGGGAGAAAAGGCCTGGAAGGAGAATGGCGCTCCTTAGCCAGCCTGGTACCCCTGAGTGCGTGCTGGGGACTGAGATTGGAAAGGTGTACACGCCGCTGATTGCCTGAAGGAGAGAGTCCTTGACAAAATCATTGCTATTCTTAACAGGGCATCTCAGCAACCCAATTGCTTAATACAGGGGACCATATAGAAGGAAGGGAATCCACATGCACCCCCAGATATGGAAGCAAGAGGTTCTTATTACATACTGTATGTCGTGTTTTTAATTTTTAGGGATTTTTTTTCCTTTCCTCTTAATTTTCTGTACCTTGTGTCTTGTGTATAAGATTCTTTGACCAGGGGAAGGGAAAGGGAATCACAGAAACAGCAGGTCAAAGGATGAACTAATACAACAATGATACTCACTTAACAAGAGGTTGGATATCATCACCCTTAACAACTTGGGGGAAGGGGAGTAGGGAGGAGTAACTGGGAGAAAATGAGGATGCGGTAACATTGTTTAGAAACAAATGTCATCATTACCTTACTTATGTATTTGTAATCCCCCTGCTCATCACATTTTCAATAAAGATTTTTAAAAATCATTATTGAAATGAAGTTTCCAAAATTGGCTAAGCATAAAGACTTTTTATTGTTAAAAGTATTGCAAGATTCATCCTTTATTAATTGCTATAAGTACACCTGCAATGATCACATAAAAACACCTGAAGATAAATGCTATTTGTGTGTCACATGGGGTGGAGCAGAATTTAAGGGTTTCAAATCGGGTCTACCACTGACGAGGTGTGCAAGCTTGGCTAAGTTACCTGGCCTTTTTCTGTGTAGTTCTTTCTGTTTTGAAATCCCTAATGGTATTTCAATTTTCAGAATTGTTGTAAGGATTAAAAATGAGTGAGACACGGGCACAGTGCATAAAATAATAGGCAGGATATGCGTAGAATGCTCTAAGAAAACTAATTCCAATTCTTACTAAAACAATGTCTCTCTCATCTGAGGAATTAAACAGTATTCCCCAAGGTTTGAATGTCCTTCAACACATATTTTAATTTAAAATGAAAAAGACAAAAAGTCTTTATTTCGTCCTGTCAAATAGTGCTAGTAATATATTTTTGCTTTGACAGGTGGAAAGTTTGATATGAATTTAACAACAGTGTGATTTTTGTTCCTTAATGTCACTGCTGTTTATAGTTGTATTATATTTGTAGAAAAATGGTATTTTAAGTAGACTAATACTTTATGAGTTAATGGACTTTACCTATTCATAAAGTGTTATGAGTAGGAACATAAATTACAAATTCGGAAATTTTTGTATGAAAGACAGTAGCTGCAGATATTCTTCAAATTTTGCGTAGGGCTTGGGTGCTGTTTCTGAGATTTTTTGCTCAAGGCTAGTGACCGACCACTTGAGCTCCACTTTTGACTTGTATTTACTTATTTTTTGGGGGTAATTTATTGGAGATAAGAGTGTCGTGGACTTTCCTGCCTGGGATGATTTTGAATTGCAATCTTCAGATCTTAGCTTACCAAGTAGCTAAGATTACAAGTGTGGAAAAAAAAAATTGTGAATCTTTTGGAGAGTTGGTAGCTCAAAAAGAAAAAACTAAGACAAAGGTATGGTTAAAAACAATAATCAAAAGCAATGTTTGTTAGGAAAATGTATTATGCCATTATATTAATAAAAATTCAAATTAAAAATACATTAAAAACAACGTGAAAATAGAGAATCTTTGATTATATAATGAAATTTACATTGAAATAGGAATTAATAATCTCTATCCATTGTAAAATATCATTTGGCACAAATGACTTTTTTTTCAGCATTACCTATCTCCTGCTTATCTAAAAAGATGGAAAATATCACTTCGTACCTTTAATATAGGGTATAAATGTTGTAGAAACTGAATTAGTATGATTTATTTTCAGGTGAAAAATGAGATAACTACCATGAGTGAGTCTGATGACTTCACTCTGTCATCTGAAATAACCTGTGGAGGATGGGAGCTGTCTGGTCCGGACTGTGATGACATCTTGGTGTTACTCAAGCAACTTAGACTGAAGTACAATGGTAAGATGCTTGAACACGTATGATCTTTGACCGTAATACATGGATAGTGTTCAGTACTACACCATAGAACACTGTTGTGTTCACGAGAAATGTGTATTATACTATAATTGGATAAAAAGTCTACAGATGTAGCTCAGTGGTAGATTTGCTCAGCAGATGCAAGGCCCTGGGCTTGATCCCGTTACTGCAAACAATAGTTAATAATAATCATAATGAGAACAGTGTTTTTAATTAATATTGCCATTTGTTCACTGTGAGTGGTTCATTCAGGCTTTTGATTGACTGTTTCTCCCTTTGCCTTTAACATGATCACTTTATCAGATCAGTTACCCTCATCTCTGCCTCCACTACTGTAGAAACTTTATAAATGTTATATATCCATTGCCACTTTTCCAAAAGCCGTGATCTAATCAGCAACTGTAACTACACATTTTTTTAAATTTCAGACATAATCATATTCATTTGTTGCTTAAACACAAGCTATGCTTTTGTGTTACTACAGAGATAATTACCTAATTCCTCTAGCTTTTCTGTAAGATAAAAGTACATTTTAATAAAGAAAATTCAACATGGAAGGCTCAGACATTGCTGAGATACTTGAAAACTCTCCCCTCATTCCTCCCACCTGGCTGGCATCGTTGTAGGGGGAGAAGGTGACAAGGTTTCTTCAGAAGGGAGAACAAGCAGAGACTTCCTCTCCTGGGGCTGCCTGGCTGTTGGCATCTTGATGACCCCTGCCGAGTGCCCTGTGGAATTCAGGGATGGTACTGTGCAGGGGGCAGAGGTCACAACGGCTGCTGGAGATGCAGGGTGAGCCGGACATGGGGAAAGCAGAGAGAAAAGAGGGAAGGAGAGGTGAAAGAAAGCCAAAGAACATGGCATGGCACCAGAGGCCCAAGAGTCGGGGTTTAGAAGATGGAGTCCAATTATTGAGACTCCATCAACTCTTGTCTGAGTGTGAGACTCTGTGAGCTTTGTTTTTCCTTCACACTGTCTAGATATTCCTGCTGAGACACTGCTGGCACAGACACTAGGACCTCCTCATCATCCCAGACATTCAGAATAGTTTAGTTACATCCTCAACTGCTATTAACTATTGCTATTTATTTATAATTTACTACTATGGCTATTTATTTATAATTTGAAGATCAAAAGTTTATTTTGAAGCCCATCTTATGCACCTGAACAAATATGGATTCTAAACATACTACAGTAGTGCAATTATATCATTCTACAACTTCATGACTGTTTACCTTGTCCTCACTTAAAATGGCGGCAAGAACAGTCTGTATTGAAAATTACATTTTGATTAACTCCAACGTTTATGGTAAATTTGTGCTTACAGTGATAAATTATGTGAGACTTAATTTTTCTTAAATTTTGCTATCTCCAGGGTACATGGTTTATACGAAAGTTCTCTAAAATCTGAAAAACAATCCAAACACATGAGAAACCTTCTCAGTTCAGATTTCTACTGGAGTTAGGATTGTCTGTCATCATTCAGTTTGGTTTCTCTGTTTGTGTCTCGACATGCTCAACCTGTTGTTTTGATTATATTTCATACTTACACCTCTCTTTTGACCTTCAATCTGGACTACAGTTGAATTTCAAATGAACAGCCTGACCTCTCTATAATCCTTTCAGATTTCCTTCCCTCGATACCCGGTAGTTTTCGGTCACACGTGTGTCCTCAGTGCTCTGATAATTACTAAAGGAAGTCCTTGCAAATCTGTAGGGCTGTTGACCTGCAGTGCTGTCCTGCACAGGGTTCTGTCCTGCGATCCTTATCTCAGGGATCCACCTGACTGCCTTGCTTTCAACCCGCTCTCAGCTTTTACCACCACTCACTTACTCTGGCATCGACTATTTCAGCTCCTTCTCTCATTGTAGCATCCTAGGAAGCACTTCAGAGCAAGACGTTAGGACGCGGAAAGGTCAACTTTATTTGCTTCCTGTCTATCGGAGATCATGAACTAACATCTATTTTTCTGAAAAGTGTTTTAGACATTTGGTATGCTTCATTTTGTTTCAGAAACAAAACTAGTACTTACGGGTCCATGGTGGCCACAGCGGACACAAAAGATCCTTAGTGCCCCCCTTCTCCCTCTGCCTGCCTCCTGCTCACCCTTCAGGCTTCAAGGTAGCCATCTTTTCTCCAGGGAAAACCCCCTGAGTTCAGTTTAGATCAGATTCACTTTGCTGATTACAGAACTTTTTTGTGTCACATAATCGGTGGGAATGTATTGTGGCCATGTTTACTTGTCTTTCATCTGCACTAGAGTTAGAACTTGAACATGTTCTTATCTGTGTTAGCTGCAGAACTTAGCATAATATGTTCTACGCCAGAGTCTAGTGTTTAGTGTATAAAATATGAAAATGTTCAGTACTTCATATTTGACAGGTTCTTTATGTTTCATGTATGTCTTGTTTTCTCCCTGATATAGATCCTGGTAGGATATTGAAAATCCAAGATACACTTCATGCATATAAAAAAGTATTAAAACTTAAATGTAGCCACTATGAAGCCCTGAAAGAAAAAACTGAACACATGAGAAAAAATATTAGTATACTACACAAAGAGCTATCAGAAGAAGAGCATGCAAAAGTAGAACAGGAACAGGAACTCCGCAATTTGAGGTAAGATCCGATCACTTAAAAGATGTGTTTACGTGGACATGACACATTAAACAGGGCTCTAACCATTCACACAGTGAGACCAGAGCAGGATGTAATGGGAGAGGCCCACAGGGACTCAATAGCTGTGTGCATATGGTGGTATAAAATGATGCTTATCAAAATGAACACCAAGAAATGCTTTTGACGTCTGTGCTTTTTTGTCCTGTATGTAAGTTTAATCTGTTTCGATGAGTGCAAAGGGGAGCACAGAAATGAGGGGACCAGAAGGAACTAATGCAGCAGCGATAGGAAACATTGAGAGTCTACTGGAGTTCTAACTAATTAATAAACTTATTTGTAGGCAATAGGTATAGAAAGTTAGTTTACTTGACAATATGTTTTTTTTATTGAGGTATAAACATGACTGTAAAAAAATAAGTTTTACACTTGTCAATATACTGAGAGACTTCAAAATTCCTTTTCCATAATATTTGTAAGAGGTAGAAATGACATTTACAGATAGCTGAATATTCTTTCACTCTAACCTTTCAAGCACATGTGTTCTCTGGAAGCGGTGGACGTGAGAATTTTTAAATATGAGAACTAAATATATATATATATATATATGTTGAGAAGCATAGAAATTGAGACCCAGAGAATTTTTAAATATGAGAACTAAATGTGTGTGTGTGTGTGTGTGTGTGTGTGTGTGTGTGTGTGTGTGTGTTGAGAAGCATAGAAATTGAGACCCAGAAAAACTGGGGAGGAGCCGGCGGGGGCTGGCTGGGCGATCTCCAGGAATCCCGTTTCAGTGTTCCCGAGACAGACCCACCGCCGAGGGGGCCACGGTAGAATCGCGGGGGGGGCCAGGAAGGACAGCGCTAGGCAGCCTGCTTGGGAAGCCCGGTCCAATCGGAGCCGCAGAAGCCGCCACACGGGCAGGGCAAAAACCAGGACAAGAGCCATGGACAGAGCGGGCCAGGCTCAGGCCCAGCGCGCACTGGCCACGGACCCCAGGCGGCCCCAAGGCCATGGGAAGCATGAGTACCCCACAAAAGACAGCCCCGCTTGCACCCCCAGAACAGCAGTTGGCAGGGAGCCCTTCCCCCCCACCACTGGAGAGAAAGAAGATGCCAGCGTTGAGGCTGGCACAGACCTGGCCATCTTCCCAAAGGGCAAAGGAATCTGACAGTCAGCTCCAGCCAGGGGGGAGGTCTCCCCACCCAGGTGGGAAGAGCTTCTCCTGGGGTGCTGCCCATTCACCCACAGGAAAACACAGTCACAGCCCCCCCCGCACCCCCATCCCACCCGCCCCTCTGCAGATCTGTAGCTTAGCCGGCTGCAAGAGTTTCTAAAATAATAATAATAATAACAACAACTGTTTCGATCTGAAAAGGGGACCCCCTTCCTCCCACCTCAAACAAATGACTTAAGAAACCAACGAAGCCACAGGAAAGCTGACCCTGGCCAGGAAATCAGAGGCTCCATCCAAAGACGACACAAGGTCACCCCAATAATGAAGAATTCTTTTGACCGATTATAACTTTTTAAATGTTTTCTAATTCTCCATCAGTTTTTAAATTTTTTTTTCCTCTCGGGAGAGGGAGATTTTGTTAGTCATCTATTGTTTCCTATCAAATTGCTACAAAATATGTGAGCCAAACACAACCCGTCATTACCTTGAGCTCTCAGTGGGCGAGACATCCCTGTGTACTGGTGGCTCGGTTGCTCGCATCCCTGTGTACTGGTGGCTTGGTTGCTCGCAGGGCTGCAATCCAGGTGTGGGCCAGGGCTGCCGTTACCCCAAAGCTCCAGGAAGACTGGATTGCTTTCCACGTTCAGGTCACAGGGCCTTCAGCAGGATTGACTTCCCCACAGGCTGACTGCTGGCCAGAAGCTTCCCTCAGTTTCTCCATGTGGGACCTTTTCTTTAGGCAGCCCATGGTACAGTACTGGCATTCTTCAGAGGGAGTGAAGCAGAGACCAAGAAAAAGCAATCCAGCCCGGTGGAAGCCAGTCTTTTGGGACTGTAAGCGTAGAGAGACTATTCTCTCATTTTTACCATATCCTGCTCCATCCAGGCAAGTCCCAGGGTCCAGTTCATGCCCTAGGAGGAAATCACACAGAAGTATAACTGCCAGGAGGCACAGCTTTTGGGGACTGAGACTATCTATCACAGAGACTATTTAAATAATAAAAAATAAAAATAAAAATCAAGGCAGTAGTATATTTACTACTTGGTCTGCTACCAGAGGCAATATTGGAAGATAGTCTCACAGCAATGAGCAAATTAGATATATTTTTTTCTTCTTTTTCTATTCTCTCTTTAAAAACAAACCTCTTGTAATTGTTTTCTATTTCTTCCCTAGATCCGTAGCCAACAGCGTTTCTTAGGCCTCCGCCCTCAGGAGGCACAGACGAAATCCAGGCTCCCATGAGCAGAAGCTCTGCCTCTCAGGCTCAGTACCCTCATTGGGTTTGGTATTATTCGCCTACATTTACATAACCTTTTAAGTTTTTTATTTCTTTTTTGTTTTTTTCTTACCCTTATTTTTTACTTTTTTACTCTCACTCTCTTTTTCATTTCTCTGGATTTATATCTCAGCCATCATCCCTCTGTCCCTTTCATTCCCTCCATTTCTCTACTCTTAATTGCTCCTCCCATTTTCCCTTATCCCTTTTGTAAGTGCTGGTTCTACACTCCTCCTTGCACCTTTATAGTCCATTGATCCCTAGTTCTTGATTGTCTCAAAGGGGTTCATTGAGTAATCCTTTCAGTTCAGATAGATCTAAAGGTAAGGACAGGTTAGTTCACTGGTTCCAACTATATATAATCCAACCCCTGAGTCACAATACTCCTTCCCTAACAAATAAATTCAGAGATAGGGGAATAGCTACCTAACATATTGATCCTCCAAGATCAGGGCAATTACAAGGTCCAGGGTTGATTTTTGTCTTAAAATTGTGTTCTGTGGTGGTAGTTGATCTGTTTTTATATTGAAGAAAGAGTGAATTTACCTATGACAGTGAAATTCTAAAGTCTGTACAACTACAAGACTCAGGTCTGGGCTAGTTCATGCCTTAAAATTGTGTTCTGTTGTATTATTGGATTTCCTTTCTTTCCCAAATGTGAAGAAGAAGCACAAGAAAATGGCAAGTCAGGGAATCTACTCCTGCTCAAAAGAAACAGGCCATAGAGTAGTCAATGAAAAGCCAAGAGGATTGTCCTCAAAATGCTCTACAAGCACGAGTGGTAAATTCAATTAATGAAAAATTGAAGGCATGCATGCACCCATACTTGATTGTCATGAGACTAACCAAAGATTAATAGAGCTAAATAAATAGGATGGAAGAAAGACAACCTCTTCAAAAACTGGTGCTGGAAAAATTGGTTAAACACCTGTAAAAAAAAAAAAAAAAAACTAAAGTTAAATCCTTATGTACCACCCTGCACCAGAATCAATTCCAAATGGATCAACGACCTCAAGGTAAATACCCTGAAAACATTGCAGGAAGGAATAAGAGAAACACTTGGGCTCCTTGGCACATGTTGAAACTTTCTTTTAAAGGCCCAGAAACATAACAAATCAAAGAAAGGTTGGACAAATGGGATTGCATTGAACTGTAAAGCTTCTGCATGGCAAAGGACATAGTTTGAAAGATAAATAGAAAGCACTCAGATAGGGAGATGATCTTCACTGGCCACACAACAGAGAAGGGCCTCACATCTAAAATATACATAGACCTCAAAACTTAAATTCCCCAAAAACAAACCCTCAAAGAAACAACTGCCCCCTTAATAAATGGGCTAAAGACTGAAAGACAGACTTTTCTGAACAGGAAATGAGAAAGGCCAAGAGGCATATGAAGAAATGCTCAACCTCACTGGCCATAAAACAAATGCAAATCAAAACAACACTGAGATTCCAGTCACCCCGGTAAGAATGGCCATTATCAAGAAAACTAATAACAGGGATGTGTCCAAAAGGGAACTCTACTACACTGTTGTTGGGAGTGTAAGCTTATTCCACCACTCTGGAAAGCAGTATGGCAGTTCATCAAAAGGTAAACCTAGAGCTCCCCTATGACCTAGCAACCCCACTTTGGAGCAGTGCTGTGGCTCAGGTGGTAGAGTCCTAGCCTTGAGCAAAAAAGGACAGTTCTCAGGCCCTACGTTCAAGCCTCAGGACTGGCAAAGAAAGAAAGAAAGAAAGAAAGAAAGAAAGAAAGAAAGAAAGAAAGAAAGAAAGAAAGAAAGAAAGAAAGAAAGAAAGAAAGAAAGAAAGAAAGAAAGAAAGAAAGAAAGAAAGAAAGAAAGGAAAGAGAGAAAGAAAGAAAGAGAGGGAGGGAGGGAGGGAGGAAAAGAAAGAACGAGAAGAGAGAGAGAGAGAGAGAGAGAGAGAGAGAGAGAGAGAGAGAGAGACATTGTCCCATTCATAAGGAAATTGAAGCCTTGGGAAAAAACATACTAAGTGAAGTGAGCCAGACCCAAAGAAGTATAGATTGGATGGTTTCCCTCATTGGTAACCATTAGTATATATCTAGGATAGTCCTAAAAGATGATCATAATAGCCTGCTTAATAGCTATGTATATATGATCACATAAGATGATGCTAAGCAAAATGAAGTTCAAGGTACAGAATTCAGTGGTTTATCGTTGTTATTTTCAACATACAATGTGAAATTAGATCTTTTTCTCTTGTTTTTCTTTCCTATGGTTTTACCCCTGTTGTCACTGTATTTGATTTCGGCACCCTGGGTATTGTATATATGTTTACTGAACTAGGGAAGGGAAGGGGAACATCAAAATGGAGAGACAAAGGGGTAAAGGGTGAACAGATGCAACAACAATACTTGCAAGACAAGATGCTGTAAACCAACTGTACAACTCCGGCGGGGGGGGGGGGGTAATGGGGTGGAGGGAAAGTGGGAGAAAACGAGAGCGGAGGTAACACGTTTGATAAGAAATGTACTCACTGCCTTGTGTTTGAAACTGTAACCTTGACAATTTTTTTAAAAGCATAGGAATTTTATTAAGATAACAAATTAACAGATGAACAGTGAGATTATAAATTGAATTTTCATTCTCTACCAAAATGACTTTTAAGATAAGCACATTTAATTGCAGATTTGCCCTAAAGCAAGAAGAAGAAGAGAGAAGAAATATTGATGGGCTTTATGAAAAAATTAAAGAACAGTTAAGAGATAAAGAAGAGCAATATAACAATGTAGTTAAAATGAGACAAACACTTGGTGTCTCTGTTAGGACACTGAGTGAGGAACTGAAAACTGTAAAAAATGATTTGAGTCAGGTAATGAGTATTGGGTAAAACTTCATATTTCTCACTTTATTTCATCAATAGTCGTTTTCCTTTTGATTCAAGATATATCCTGTCATATGTTTCTTACTGGTGAAGATACAATCTGAGAAATGTTTAGTAATTTTATAACTCTGCAAACATCCCTCGTGTGCATTTACAAGCTTAAGACCTCTACCACCTAACAAGCCACATAACATATAGTATAGCCATAAAGCCATTACGTGTGAAGTTGCTGGTCACTGAAGCCCTGTTACGTGAGGTATAAATATATTGTTTAGATTTAAAAACAAATCCTCACCTCTACTTAAATATAAACTAGGAGAGTTATTCCTGAAATTCTTTATTGTAAATCTTGGCATCTAATAGATGATCATGATATATTTTATGAATGAGCACTGGACTCTAATCACTAGTAGTAATGTAACTTAGGCATCTTTATGTTAATAAACAAACTGCACATTTAAAAAGAAATAATGTATGATACAATCTCTGGTTTTATGAAGTTTCTGCTTTTGATCAATTTAAATGCCATTTTGCAGTTAACTTTTGATTAACGTGAGTGAAAAGTTCTCGTATTTTTGAGTTTTAGCTTTCAACTGTTTTCATAATGTTCTTCTCTTAAGTAATGCCTTGGCTACCCTAAATGATGTGATACTAAAACTTAATTAAATGTCTTTTTCTAGGCTTTACAGGAACGAAATGATACCCTGAGAAAGCTTTCTGAAGAACAAAGTGCCAGAATATTACAAGATGAAATTCTGGAAAATCATCTTTCCAAGCAAAAGGAAATGGAGATATCAAAAGCTAAAATGAGTTCTGAGGTAGTGTTTCTAAATCTGTGTGTATGCACTTCCGTATGCACATATTTCAAAATCCTGCTCAGTGCAGAATATGAGAATATGCCAGAACCATAAGAGAGTATGGTAGAATTGAAAACCCTATGTATGTGTAACACCAGTGTATGTGGAGACTATGCTGTTTCTGTCTCACTGGACAATGTTCTGAAGTCAACTTCCTTCGCCTCTAGCAGCCGAGTAGGGAACATATAGAATGACCTCGTACAATGCAAAGGGGCCTAGCATTTTTATAGGAATTTATAGTTTCATGATCAAATCGTCTTTGGTACTATAATACATGTTCTATTTGGGGCACCGATTTCCCTCATTTGTATGCTAGTAGGCTGGCTGGGTTATTTCTTCCAGTGCTAGGTAAGCATAAAATAACAGCTATCAGAGGTGATATTTTGTTTGCCATTTTCTCCTTTGAGAAAAGTCAGTGTGTGCTCCCAGTTATCCTGTCTTTCACGACAAAGAGCTTTGGAAAATAATGATAGGATGTATGATATAGATAGATAGATGATAGATAAATATAGATAGATAGATGCTTCAGTAAGCGTTCTGTCCCTGAGCTTTACCTTGCCCTGTGTTTTGTTTCATGGTTTCTTTTTTCAGTCTTCAATAGGGAAGACAGGTCCTCTTGAATGCTTTTCAGCTTCTTTATCCCTGATACATGTCCCTTGCCTATGGTCTACATACATTTATTTCTTGTATTTTGATAGAACATGAAGGAAAAATATTCTTTTTTTAAAATATATATGCTTTGAGTTATTTTTCAAATTATTTGATAAATTAGGCAGTTCCTTTTCATTTTAGACAAATTACAAAAGCATAGATATAGAACAAGAATAGTACTGATAACCCAAATAGAGAAATAAGAATAGTACCAAACTTTGGCAATGGTTTGTTTGTTTTTGTTTTTTTGCCAGTCCTGGGGCTTGAATGTATGGCCTGAACACTGTCCCTGGCTTCTTTTTGCTCAAGGCTAGCACTCTACCATTTGAGCCACAGCACCCTCTGCCTTTTTTTCTTTTTTTTTATGAAAAATTCTTTAATTTTTATTTAGACAGAATAAGGTCTGAAGACATAGAAAGGTGTACAGTAAAGTCAATGTTCTATCACTGAAACGGTTAGAAAATATTTTAGGTCAAATTTTAAATGAATGAGGTAAAATTTTAATCCAATCATATTTTCACATTTTTGAAACATTAAAGAAAACTTTCAAAGGAATTTGGGCTACAGAATAACAGCATAACATTTCTGTCTGTATTTTTATTAACAATGTTTTAGCCAAAGGAAATGCTTATTAAATTATTTGTAGAGAAAACTGTGCAGTTTCATATATATATATATATCACTTGTAATTATTTTTATGCAGAAACTAGAGAATAGATATCTTTTCCCCTGAAGTTTTGTGTTTGTTTTATATTACTTTTTATTCATTTGGGTTAAAATGTGAAGTACTACAAATTCTTTTTTTATAGATTCTTATAAAGAAAAAAAACTTAGCTGTCTGATTATATACCAAAAGCATATGTCCAAAATTTGATTCAGATTTCCCCAAAGTAAAACTTCTTTCTTTGCTTGATGTTTAACTTTCACAAAGAGAATTTGATGCTAATCAATGATATAGAAGTAATATATTACTAAACAGTATTCTAACATCACAAAATGGTTCACGTGGGATAAACCAGTTTTATCTGACAGATGGAAAAAAAGCTGATAGCCAAGATTGGTTTTTATGCCTATGTAATAATTTTTAAGGTACTGTAAGAGAATAGGCATAGGATCATGTAACCACAGTGGAATAGATACTAAAAAAAATCTATTAATATCACAAACACTGGTTTAACCCCTTATGCCATCGAACTCTTATTTAAAGTTTCAATTTTAAGTAATTTTTATTCATCCTAATTTCAGAGTTTTGTAATATTATGTAGACACCTTTTTCACATTTTGCCACTAGATGATTTTAGGTTGATTACAATGCAGCAAAGCAATTAACATCAAATGTTGAAAGAAGTGAGCTTTGAAACTTAGGCTAAAATTCACATGGATAGTTATAGATTATGCTTTTGAAGAATACACTAGCAGTATATATATATATATATAATAGACACACACACCATCCACGTTGGGCTGACCCGCTTTCCCACACTGGACCACTGGGGGTAAACTGAGGACTGGTGGGGGAGAAGCTGCTGCGATGGCTTCCCGGGCCCTTGAGTAGACAGGACTCGTGGCTCCATAGGGCCTTGTCTCTCCTGAGGGGTTTGCTCCTCTGCGGTTCCCATCCCACGAGAGACGGTGGCCGGTTCAAGGTCTCCTTCAGGAAAGAGCCAGTGGCGAGGTGTTCTAGATTGGAGACTCCTCCTCTCGCACACTTACAGGCTGTCTGGGGGTGAGCTTCTGGAACTTCCACCGGTTTGACTCAGGGGAGGGGTTTATTCTGGCTATTTTCTGTATATGTGGTGCTGGGGAATCGAACCCAGGGCTTCCTGCGTGCGAGGCAAGCGCTCTACCACTAGGCCACATCCCCAGGCCTGCAGTGGGTTTGTAAGACCTCTTTGGAGGCAGTGTGGATAAACACAGCGCCTACCTGTTTGGCACACAGGGTAGCGTGGCTCGGTGTATTCAGAGTCATGTAAGTGTGCTTTTCAATGTCTTGAAGAACTGCAAGTTCCATGGAAGCCACCCCTGGACTCCACCGCCAGCATCCATTTCCTGGCCTAGAAAACACCAATTTATTCATTATTTCTAAAACTTCCGAATCCTGCAGAATTTGTTTGTTTTTGTTGTTGTTGCCAGTCCTGGGGCTTGGACTCAGGGCCTGAGCACTGTCCCTGGCTTCTTTTTGCTCAAGGCTAGCACTCTGCCACTTGAGCCACAGAGCCACTTCCAGCTTTTTTCTATATATGTGGTGCTGAGGAATCGACTCCAGGGCTTCATGTATAGGAGGCGAGCACTTTACTACTAGGCCATATTCCCAGCCCATAATTTGTATTTTTAGTAATAATTAGTTATTTTTGACTGTCTTCTTTTCCTTAACATGGTGGGTTTTTTTTTAATTTTTCATTTCATTTGTATAATGAATGAATCCTCTCTTCACTGTTTCTGGCATTGCAATGTTGCTCTAGTAGCACTCATAAGTGGATGGGTCATAGGTTAATTGTACTTCTGGGCTGTTATCAATAATGCTACGCTGAACATTCAGTTGTAAGATATGTGGCAAATACAACTTTATTTCCCTTCACCTGGAGTTTTATTCTCTGGTTTACTGAGACACATTTTCCTATCTCTGCCTTTACTCCTGCTAGCCTTTCTGCATTTTCAGTTTTTATTTATTTATAGCTGGTTCATAATTTACTTCTTCATTAACTAACTAAGCATTATCTAACTCCTCTGTCTCTCCCTCGCCTCCTCTTCTCAGCAGGTGTCTTGCATAAAAAGGCATAATTTCCTTTCAGATCATTTAGTTCTACCTATGTCAGTTAATCTTATCCAAGTATAATAAATTTACCCAAGGGGTAATTTTATATAATAACATTCACATCACCCTTTCCTTGAATAAATTGGGAGTGTTTTCATGGCAGCAGTTAGGATGTTCCATCACTCATAAGATATTAAAAGTTTATTTTTTGAGACACTGGCATGCTAAGGCTTTTTTAAATTCGAAAGATATCTTTAAACTTAAAGCTTTTAAAAGGACAGTTCCACTAAATGATAATTTCTTACTATGGAACTAATATATTTTTCTATCCTTCCTTATATAGATAGAACTGGGATGTGTGCCAAATTCTAGCCACTGAAAGCTCTCCATAAAGCTTTCCTAAAGCAGCCCACCGTGACCTCTTGCTGTGAATGGTTTGGGATTGACGTGGGAGCCTTGACTTCAAGTAGTCTGGTATTTTTCTTTTCAGATTGGAAAGCTTAATCATTCACAGTGAGAGCTGTATCAGTTTCCAACTTCCTAATCCAGGAGGTATCATTTGCCTTATGCACCAAGATGACGGACCACCATTGAATTCTAATATAAATAAGTTATAAGTTATTAGGAGCAGAGGAAATACTGTTGGGCAGAAGTGGAGAAAGTTCCATGAAAGTTAGGGGATATATTCTGGTTTTCTGTGGCCTCTCTTTCCTTATTAGTGGCAGAAAGAATGACTCAATGTTAAATTGTAGAGAATAACCCTTCCAGTCTTATGCTACCTGTAGAAAAGTTCAAATATTATAAGAGCACAATTATTATTATTATTATTATTCCACAATAACCCTAAGGCTAGTAGAACCCTGCTCACATTGGACTGTTTAATTTTATCTCCCAATACTTTGGTGAGGGAGTTAATGCAATTATTTCCACTTAACAATGACAAAACTAAAACATAACAAAGTTAACTTGCTCAACCTCACTGCTGGGTCAAGAATTCAGACCTGACATGCAGGCCATTTTGAACAAACTGCCTGTCATACTTTTCTATAACACGTCTATTTGTCACTTAAAGCACTGTGTTATTAACATCTGCAATATAGCTGTGATCATTTATCTTCTTGAGGTTTGCAAATCATCCTTGATGAGATGATGCTAGGAATATAAAATATAAATTCTTACTATATGGGACTGTCACTTTCCCTCCTTTCATCAATATTGTAAATATGAGTGTCTGAAAAAACATAATTTTAAATGAAAATATGCTGCAGTCCCATAGCCATAATATGTATATACATATACATATACATATATATGTATCATGATCAATATGCATTTATTTAAAGTGTTAGTTTATACTATGTGTTACTTTAAAATTCTCAAGCCATTAAACTTCTAATATGTCAATTAACCTGTGGTAATGTAACACAAAATTCCCATACTTAATAATATAAATGACTCAGGTAATGAGTATTTCAATTAAAATTTTAGCAGAAAAAAATCAGAAGCTGCCTACTTTTTCCAATTATTACTAAAATATTTTTCTTTGTTTTAGTTGCAAGAATTACGGGATCTACACAAAAGTGCTGAACAACATGCAGAGATGATGCAAAAACGCATGCAAAAGTATAAATACCTTGGACATTTACAAATCAAATAACCAATGTAGCAGGATAATTACAACAGTTAGGATAACAATACATGTATAAAGGCTGGGGACATATACACCTTGAAGTATGAATTTAGGGCTGGGAGTATATTTCAGGTGTACAGTCCATGGATTCAATCCAGCCCTGGAAAAGCAAGAACGAAAGGAATCAAGAACGACAAATAGGGCTGGGGATATAGCCTAGTGGCAAGAGTGCCTGCCTCGGATACACGAGGCCCTAGGTTCGATTCCCCAGCACCACATATACAGAAAACGGCCAGAAGCGGCGCTGTGGCTCAAGTGGCAGAGTGCTAGCCTTGAGCGGGAAGAAGACAGGGACAGTGCTCAGGCCCTGAGTCCAAGGCCCAGGACTGGCCAAAAAAAAAAAAAAAAGAACGACAAATAGCTTGGATTTTATACTGTAAAGTTGTATATCGTCCACAAAGCCTAGGTAGAATTTGATGCATTTATCAAGTCATATACTTAACAAATGTTTATGAATCCCAGTAATTTCCCTTCTATTTCATTTCTCTTTATTTTAAAAATATTTTATTATCTTTAAGTCGTTGTACAGAGTTGTCATTCGACAAAGCACTTTATGAATTCCATGTGTCTTGATCAATGTCAGCCTTCTCAACATTCTCACTCATCCCTCCCCACCCACTTTTCCACTCACTTTAATTTTGTAGCATATACATTGAAGTTTTGACTGCATTTACATGCGTTGTTTTAGAAATTATTTGACATTTTAAAGGTTTCTATGAGAATAATCATATCAAAATATACATTTTTAGGCTTGAACTTAAAATTCTCACATTAAAACATACAGCAAAAGAAAGAGCAGAGCAAATTGAACAGCTGAAGAAAGTTTGTGCAAACGAAAATTTGGTAAGTCTTTCCATATTAATTGCTCCTATACTGAAAGGGAAGTTTTCTCACTCCAGTATTAGCATATAGAAATCTTTTACACTGTAAAATTTCACTGATAAAATAGTTATTGTGCTCATGCTGATACTAGTTGCTGGTCGGGTGGCAGCTCCTCTCTATGGGACAGTTTACTGAATTCATAAAGTTAATGACTCAACAATAAACAAACCAACCAACCAGGCACCGGTGGTTATGCCTATAATCCTACCTAGGCGGGAGGCTGAGATCTGAGGGTCACTGGTTGAACAAAAGCAGGGTAGGAAAGTCCATGAGACTCAGACCTCCTATGAACTCCCAAGAATGCCGCACGTGGGGCTGTGGCTCAAGTGACTGACCGCATCCAGGCTCTGAGTTCAGGCACACACACAATAACTAACCAGTTCTGACAGTCTAAAGCCCAGGCTTATATACAATACTTTAACCCATTGTTCTATAGAAGGCACTGTGGGTTTTTTTTTTTAATCTTTTGACTATTTTGAATAATGCCAAATAATGGTCTGCGTGTTGATTTATAATGTTGGGTTCCTGCGAATGGTAATACTTTAAAACTTATAATAAATTCAATGATTTTCCTTAGAATTCTGATTTTTTTCTTGTAGTTCAAGTGAATTTTAAGAGTAAATTATCTGTGATTTTCTTAACAAGAATAGCAAGTAAGCTATTCATTACGAAGGAATCTTTTGTCAAATAAATGATTTTCTCTTAGAATAAAATAAAATTGACCGTATTATTCTGTAGAAATTTAATGAGATCAAATGATTTGTGACAAACATGATGACCTTCAAGACTAATCATAATTTTTGTAACTCCTGACAATTTTACTTTGAATAATTATTCAGACCACAGTGTGGTCTATTATACATTAAACTTTATTGTAATAGAATTTGTGTCAAAGTGTGCGATGGTCTTATTAGACAATTCTCAATCTAAAAGTTGTTTTTTGTTTGTTTGTTTATCATAGGGCTTAAAGTCAGGCCCTGAGTACTGTCCCTGAACTTTTCCCTCAAGGCTAATGCTCTACCACTTTGAGCCACAGCACCATTTCTGGTTTTCTGGTAGTTAATTGGAGATAAGCGTCTCACAGACTTTCCTTCCCAGGCTGGCTTTGAACTGCGATCCTCAGATCTCAGCCTTCTGAGTAGCTAGGATAACAGGTTGTGAGCTCCCAGTGCCCAACTTGAAAACACTTTATTACCAAAGTATACTTTTTTTATTCACACAGAATAGTGGTCTTGTAGAAAAAATGGAAGTTGAGTCTTCAAAATATGGACATTTACATCAAGAAAATGAACTTCTCCGGCATGAGTTGCTGTCTATGACCAATGTCCAAAAGAAATGTGGCACACTTGAGAAGGATAAAAAGAAGTTAGAAGAAGAAATTGTAAAGCTCAAGAGTCACATGGCAAAGAATATGTTAGAGCTTAGTCAAATGGAACAATACAAGCAGATGATTGAAGATGGAACGAAACAGGAGTTAGAGGAGAAACTGACAGAAGTCAATCTGTTTTTGCAGGTTAATTTATAATATACTTAACATTTTTAGTCAATTTATGCTTTAGGTATGAGTGTTATAGGTACTTCATCTAGTCCCCTCATTTGTTTTGCAGATGTCTAAAAAGAATATCTTTCCACATAAATATTTCCGTTTCCACAATTATAATTATATTGATCTTGCATAATAATTTTTCCATTGAGCATTATTTTAGCACTAGTTGGCGTAAAATGAGCTACTTGGAGGAATATAAAAATGGTGATGTTGAAGCAATACAACATTTTGAATATTGCTCTTAAATGACATTGCTTAATTTTCAAAATTTAAATTGATTTTATACTTTATCAGATGACATGGGTAGTAACATCAGAAGGATTTAGATCTAGGGGTGTAGCTCACTGGTAGAATATATTCTTAAGACATATGAGTACTTCAGTTTGTTTTGAAACATATCTAAAGAAAAGAATAGTTTAAATATTTTGTAATTCAGGTTTAATGCAGTTTATAATAATAAGTACTTTAACTGTTGCATCTATTTTCAAATATTTGAAATCACTCAAACATTCATTTGAAAATAAAAAGAGAAATACAAGCCGGGTGCCAGTGGCTCACGCCTGTAATCCTAGCTACTCAAGAGGCTGAGATCTGAGGATCCCGGTTCAAAGCCAGCCCAGGCAAGAAAGTCCAGGAGACCATGAAACTCTTATCTCCAATTATCCACCAGAAAACCAGAAGTGGTTCAAGTAGGGCACTATCCTTCAGCTGAAGAGCTCAGGGACAGCACCCAGGCCCAGAGTTCAAGCCCCGAGAGAGAGAGAGAGAGAGAGAGAGAGAGAGAGAGAGAGAGAGAGAGAGAGAGAGAGAGAGAAATGCACAGTTGTTTGGGTTATAATTGTTTAAAATACATCTTTTTTGCTTTGTTGCAGAAACAAGCAGCATGTCAGGAGAAGATAGAACAGTTAAATGCCTCATCGAAAAAACACACAGAAGACAGAATTAATGAACTGGAAACTGAACTCTCTGAAATGAGATGTCAAGTAGATTCTAGTAAAATAGAAAGAGAACACTATAAGCAACTCTATCTAAAAGAAATAAAAATTAGAAAATCATTGTCAAATAAACTAAGCAAGTAAGTCAGAGTCAAATCATTCCACATAAACTAATTAATTTGTCTCTAACACATATTTTCAATGAAACAGTTTCAGGAGATTAATGGTACCTAATAGCTAACTAGAAAATATAGTTTTGTAACACAGTGTTAATAAATGAACATGCCTTTAATGTTTCATCTGACATAGTTGCATTCCCCCCCCTTTTTTTCTTTCTGCATAGCTTTTTTTTCCCCACTCAGTGTTTTAAGATGCATTTAAGATGGTCTATTAACATGTCGCCTAAAGTATTTTGAAGCTCTTATTTCTTAAGACTACTATATTGTTATCAAATTTCTGGTCAGAATTCTCTAAAACAAAATTTGTAACAAGTTCAACTATCTTTTAGAAGAATGCAATTTAAATCCAAAAGTCAAATACTATTATTCTTCCTTTGGGCAATCTGTCAATTGGTAAATTAGCTTTCTTTCAGTATAGTCTTTGCTCTTACCACTAGAGGGCACCTGAGAACCAGTGGTTTTATTATACAATACATAAAAGATAGCTTGTGATGTAGGAAATGATTAACACAGGTATGAGAGTACAATTTGCATAAAGTAAGAAATAATTTCTCAGTGTGAGGAGATATAGAAGACAAAAATGGTTTCCATGTCTGATACTCTGGTAACTATGGTAATTGCCTAAGGAGATGCCTTTGTTGGTTTTAAACAATTCTACAATCTCATAGTCACTAGCTGTTGCTACTCTGAATTATTTGCTTAATGGTGCCCACATAATTTATTGGTTGGTACAGATGTTATGTTTTTTAATTTTGCCCTTAACAGGCTTACTAAAATATTTCTTGCTTATTTCAGTCTTGTGTTTAAAGTGTATCTAAATAAAGGGGCACAATGTGAGGTTTCAATATATTTATCCATAGAAAATGATTATTACAGTTAAGCAAGTTAACATATCTATTATCTCACAGGTAGCCTATAAATGTAAGTATTTCTAATTGCACCTAACATATTAGAAGAGATACATTCTGACAAATTTTAATTGTTAAGACACTGCTTAATGGGAGGTTTAATTTACTGTTAACAGCAATTTCTTAAAATATATAAGTCATTTAAGACTCCTATAGGAACAATGACATACCAGTTATTTTCCTTTTTCAATGTTTTCACAGAACTAATGAGAAGCTAGTAGAGGCCAAGACCAAACTCCTCCTAGAGAAACAGCACTACAGATTTTCCCAACCTAGCGCTGAACACACAGGACTTGTTCTAGAGTCCACTGTTGTTGGAAGTGCTAATAATGCATTTTTAATGCCAAGAACTTTTCCCAGACATTTCCCAGAAAACTTAACAGTTCCAGACCTCAAGTCCACAGCCTCCAGTGGAGATGGTGCAGCACCACAAGACCTGGTTTAGTTTCTGTTTCTCTAGGGTTTCAGATTTCTGATATCATTCTTGGTGAATTACTGAATCATCTAGTTGACTTATACATGTTAAAGAAAGGTCATAATAATAGGTTTTAATAAAATACAATTATTAAAACTTCATACAGCTTTCATTTCAAGAAATACTCATTTTTTAATTTGATTCAGCAACTGTAACCTAAATAATACACATTACTTCTTTAAAAGCTCTGAGCATAAGTACTTTTAACTGAAGAATCAGCTTAAGACACTCTGGTTTAACTTCTGAATGAATTTGGTTTGATTTGAATGCCACAGAACTTTGACATTTTCATGCACAATCCTATTTTCCACCCTGATCATAAACAAATGATTAATATCCAAGCATGCAACCTGAAATGGATGTTTGAAAATTAAAAGAATCTGAAATTGATATGTTTTATAAATTAAACTTGTAACAATAAAAGTATTTCTGTTTTAAATATTAAAAGTTTGTGACTTTCCGGGGCTGGGGATATGGCCTAGTGGCAAGTGCTTGCCTCGTATACATGAGGCCCTGGGTTCAATCCCCCAGCACCACATATATAGAAAATGGCCAGAAGTGGCGCTGTGGCTCAAGTGGCAGAGTGCTAGCCTTGAGCAAAAAAAAGAAGCCAGGGACAGTGCTCAGGCCCTAAGTCCAAGGCCCAGGACTGGCAAAAAAAAAAAAAAAAAGTTTGTGACTTTCTAAAGTAAAAATACAGAGTTCATTGCTAATTTACTTATATAATCTTTATTTCAAGTTTCATAAAACATAGTTTATTGCTACCCTAATCACTATGTGATAAATTAGTTAAATAATATACTTGTACCAATTCTTTTTGTAATTTATGTGCATTAATTCTTAGCACTCCTCCAACTTTACATAGTGGCAGCCAACAGTTTTTAAAATAGTTAAATTAAGAAATCTTGCATTTAAAAAATGAACTTCACTTACAGCCATCTCTTGCTTGCCTTTGAGCGATGTATAACCAAACATGATAGATATATCATGCACACTTAAATAACAAACACTAAAAACCAGAATCAATTCTAATCTTCCTATCCAAAATGTTGTGTAAAATTATACGCCATCCTTATATTTCCTGAAGATTAATAAGAAGCTTCAAACACAACCGTGTGATTTTAATCATACAGCAAGAATTCATTTGTGGAGATTTTTAAATGGTCCTAATGATGACAAACCATACCGACTTTCGAATTAGTAAGAAAACTTGTTCAAAGATGTTTTACAAACTTTTGTATTTTATCCAAGTCAAAAGCTAGCAAATAGTTGACAAATATTTTAAAGCTGGTACAAAATATTTTAACAAATATGTTAGTTTGCACTGTGCATCATTGTTAAGAAAATATCTACTTCAACCTGTATATATTTCCTTATTGCTATATAAATTTTTAAATATTCTTTAAGAAATTTTAAAAATGGATTTAGATTCAACATATGACTTTATATATATATATATATGATGCACCATTTATTGCTTTCATGGAGTTGTTATGAACTTTTCTTTTTCTTTAGTGCTACTGAGGGTTAAATTCAAGTCCTTGCCAAAGCTTGGCAAGAACTTTTTCACCTGAGCCAGGCCCCTGTTCTTTTGCTTTTAGTTTCTTTTTTTTTTTCTTCAGATATTTACATGTGCTGACTGTCACATTTGGCTCTATGTTGTGGTCTTCCTGTGTACATTTCCCAAGTAGCTGGGATTACAAGCATGCAAGAATCACCATGTCTAGCTCCATGATCTTAATACAGACAAAAGTACGTGGCTCTCTATTAAATGAGGCTTCAAACTTATCCTCTGTCTTGTCGTTAGGTCCCAATAAAGTTATTGTTAGAAGCTGTTTTAGATGGAGCTGCAATCAAACAGCTTTAAAAAGGCCTCAAACTAAATGATTGTTTAATACACAATCCTAAGACCCTACCTAGCTGAGCTTTACATCGTTTTGTTAGCTCAGTTTTGTATTTTTCTGAAAAGTGAGGGAATCCTGGTTTGTTTCAGAGTCACTATAAAGGGCCACTCTATACAAGAAGAGAAAGAACACCCTCCTTTGCTAAACCTGATGCAAATATAAAATGTTTTCTTTAGTTCCTACTAGTAAAATTCAGATAATATATCATTTTACAAGGAAATGACAAACAAGTGTGTAAATCCGCACACATTGCAAAAGTAGATGTTGGAGAAAAATTTTTCCCTAAATTTGTATGATCCCCCCTCCCACAAGAATTCTCACATTGCCTATTGTATATAATTCAAAAATTTTTAAATGAAGTGTCTTCTATATTTGCTAGGAATGTATTGCTCCTGGTAAAATAAATGTTAAAACAAGAGATAGTGACATATACTGTACAATAATGAGAGAAAATAACAGGTCTGGGGATGAATCATTGGAAGTTTCAATTAAATAATTTTAAGTGCTCCAAGGAAACAGTAAAGCTTCCTTTGTCTTGCAAACTATTTTCAACAATCAAGAATCTTCTTGGTGTCCACGCGTGCAGCATTTCCAGACTCTACTTCCTTTTATATGGAGATGTGTAGCATCTGTCCGGCTGATATTTCGTATTCAGATTGAATGAAGATGTGCTACGGAAGGAGAAATTGATAGGCTAGATGCTACACATCCACAAGGATCACTTTTGACTACAATGTGTCACCTCTCTTAGAGGAGCATGCGCACGTGAGCCAGAGCACATTTTGTTTATTAGCATTGCTTGGAAAAGATGATCTTCCACTGTAGACATTGAATCCCCCATTGCCTTGCTGGCAGGGGCTCGGTAGCAAGACTTGGGTAGCTCACCTACAGGCCAGAGCATTGCCTTGAGAAGCCAAGGGCGAAGAGGGAGGCCTGGGAGCAGAAGAGACAGGCCAGGAGGGCGTCGGCTGAGGGAATGGGTGCCAAGCGTGCTTGAGCTCCTGACCCTTCACCTGCCGACAGCCATCTTCCGTTCAAGGGAACAAGGTCTGCGGGACAGCTGCCACTTGACAGGCAGGCCCGGCCACGTGCACCTGTGCCTCTTGACTGGCGTGGAGATGGGATGAACTCACTTATAAAGCAGCCAGCGGTAAAATACTTCAGATACAGCCGGGAAAACTCATTCTGAAGACACTTCTGATGAGGCAAGGTATCTCAAAAGTGTAACCAACTCTTATAAGTCAACAAAAAGTGAAAAACTGGTAAGTAAAAGGGCAAGAGGAGTTGAAAAGACCATGAAAGGATTATCAGAGGGCAACAAGCACAGGAGAAGATAGTCCACACTACTAGCAGTGGAAGAAATACCGCTGATCAGAGCTGCGAAAATTAAACAACAGTTTATATTAGGGAAGAAAACGTGGCATTCGAATTCTCATGCGCTATTGAGGTAAATGGAAAGCACTCTGTAATACTTTATCCACCTGGCTCTTCTTGTGTTGTATGCGCACACAGGCCATTGCCCTTGCCTGGCACACACTCTACCCCTTGGACCAGGTCACCATTTTTCTGTCATTGTTTATTGACTAGCCAGCACCCTTTTCCTAGCACTGCACTGAAATCCTGCTCATGCTTTTCACATAGCTGGCATAGCAGCCCAGCGCCACACACCAGTTTTTTCTTCTGGGTGAAATGAGGTCTTGTGAAATCGTCTGTCGTGGCTGATTCACTTTCAACTAAATGGCTGGATTAAAGATATAAGCCCTGGTGCCCACCAATTTGGCAATCTTTGGGAGGATAGGTTAAACTGGAAGGAAGAGTCTTGTGTGGTGACAGATTGGTTAATTTATCTCGTTAAATGTTTTAATGAACTTGACAAAACTAATCAAATGGCACACTTTGTATTTGTGTGGTATTTCATACATCACTAATAACTCAGCTACACTACCTAAAAACAATACACGGTTGCAAAATAACAACTCTAAGAAGTAGCTGGCTCGGAGAGGTTCGTTCAGGACCAAGATAGAGGAATAAGATACTTAGCCCTAGAGCCAAGGAGAAGAGATAGCCATACACAAGAATGAGTAAATCTGAATTTTTAATGCATAAATATACTTGCAAAGTAGATAACAGTTCCAGGAGGAAGGTAACACAGTTGCCACAGTAGTTCAGGTAGAAACGATGGCAAGCTCACTTGTGCTTCTAAGGAGCGGAGCCTGGCACCAAGGACTCCGATGGAATCCCGAGTGGAGGGCTGCGCCGCCAACGTTACATTTGAGAAGCTGGCCCCTCAGGAATTCCTAGAATTATTTACTCAGCAGCCATGTGCTAAGGTGCTGTGACACGCACTGGAATGACAGAATGAAGATGACAGTCAGTTCCTCATCAATTATACCCTATAACCCCCTATAACATGTTTAAAGGCAACGGACACACAGACACACACATTCTGCTAGGTCTCACCCAGGCAAGTGTGAACACACAAAAAGGGGCCTTTGCACCAGCGCAGTGCTGGTGTTTAAGCTTCTGTGGTGGAGCTGATGTGTATGTTAACTGAGGAATAAGGAGAAAGTACCCCACAGAACAGAGAAACAGTGCGGACCAACATCTAACGTGAGGAAGAACACCTGTCAATGACAAGTAATCCAAGTCGGCTAAGTTAGAGCACATGGACGGAGATGTGAGATAAAGCTAAATAACTTGAAAATAATCACCTTGATGTGAGACACTTAGTCCATGTTAAGGGTTTTTTAAATTTTTCTGAGGGAATAGGATATACTAGTGATACAGTAAATGACCAATTTAAAATGATATTTGTCAAGGGAGCATTTTGAACTGTACCTGCTTAACTACATAGTGCTAGATGACCTGGGGTTTTTGTCATCATCTTAGCAGAGACAATGATAACTTGCATTCTATGAATCGCCTCAGAGCGTAAGGGGACAGTCGCACAGAATGACAAGCGAGTAAACACTGTACCAGTAAGAAAAGGGGCAGAATCTGAGAACTGATACTATATGTTCAAGTGAAAATTACATTTAGAAATGTCTACATTCTTCATCGTTATTTCTTTTATATATATATATATCAAAATATTTCAAGTAGAATCAACCATCTGCTATTTATACTTTATTTCATAGGTCAATCTACTATTGACACATAAAAGTTGACAATATACCTTCTACTGTTCACTCAGATTTGCCAACTTCCTCTGGCTCCAAAAGAAATCAAATATATTTAATAGTTTTAAGTTTAAAAAGATACAAGATACATTATCATTTAGATGATAGATCGCTTAGAAAATGTGGCCTCAAGAAACACTTGAGAAATGATTAAATCTAAATTGAATATTACTTCAAAAAGTATTTTAATTTTTATGAAGAAAAATGTTATTTTAATATAATAGACATACAATGTTTATCAATTAAACATTATTTCAGTGAGGTGTTGTATCTTATTAACAAAGTTTAATAATTTAACAGATATATTAAATCCATTACATTATGATTTCTAGCATAACTCTGATGCTTATAAAATTCTCATCAGTTTTAATAGATTTTTCCTAAAATGACTTTCCATTCTCTACCTTCAGAAAGTTAAAAATTTGAGCACAATTCGATGGTATATGATTGTAATTATAACTATTTGGCACACAGAGGACAGAAGATTATGATCCAAAGCTAACATACAAGTATAAAACCCTATCAAAACCAAATTGAAGGGCTGGGAATATGGCCTAGTGGCAAGAGTGCTTGCCTCATATACATGAAGACCTGGGTTTAATTCCCCAGCACCACATATATAGACAATGGCCAGAAGTGGCGCTGTGGCTCAAGTGGCAGAGTGCTAGGCTTGAGCAAAAAGAAGCCAGGGACAGTGCTGAGTCCAAAGGCCTAGGACCTGGGGGGAGGGGGGGAAGGGCTGAGAGATTTGAATAGGGCATTTATTTGCCACTGGGCACTAAGGTCCAATGTATTGATGCTGCGTAGTGGATTGATATGGAGAGTTTGTGCTCTGTCCGTGGCTGACATTTCAAATTCTCTAAAAAGATCATTGATTTTGAAATCCAAAACCTATATTTATTCTGAGAAACGCCATGTTCTTTTTCCAAAATTCAATCATTCCTCTATAAATCACCCCTCTATACTATTAAGGAATGCACAACATTAAAGCTTCAAAAATGCTTGAAGGGATGTTTGTGGCAGCAATTTCCAGAATTCCTTTCTACTCAGAAGCCAGAAATGGAAAGGTTCTTGACTCAAACCCAGAGAAGGAAAATTAGTGAAACACTATCTCAATCAACAAGCTGGACATCACTGTAGTACAAACACATGCCTCCCCCCGCCAGTGTAAGAAAGAGATTCACATCGTAAGGATAGCTCTCAGAAAAACGTCAGAGTTCTACTTACAAATAATGCAAACAAAAAAGCAGTGAATGCCTGAAGTAAGAGAGACCCATCCCATGACTGCAAAAAATAATATATATATATATATGGAAATTTGAGTTAAATAAAAACTGCAGTTCCTTGATTTCTTTCAGAACACCTCTTCACTGTGTCTAATGAACTGCAACTCCTAAGATCTCACAGCTGGTTTTTTTTTTTTTTTTTTTTTTTTTATCCCATGGTAAGAAAGATGCTCTATCTTGATGGTCCAGCTTACTTCTACTTGCTAATAGCCCTGTAGAAACCTTCTGGAGTGCTGTAAAATAAATGATATTTGTGCTCAGCCTTCTTTGAAGGCCTATGCTTCTTTAAGTGTCATCTGATTTGCAAATCTTTTCTCTATGATCCTAGAAAAGAGAAAATTCACCCCCATACATTTCTTATACTTTCCTCTAGGGGAATTTAATTAGAAATTATAATAATGTTACTTTTTTCACATAAAGGACAAAAATCACTGATGGGATCAGAAGCAAGACTTAACAGATATTAAAGCTACATAGAGTACAAAGCATATAATATTTTAACAGTAGTATAATAGATATAATCTATAAACTCAAGAACATATTAGTATCAATATTTTGGATGATCTTAGGATTTCAAGTCAGGGGTTTATGTTTCTCTTTTTATTGTGATTGTAGAATTGATACACAGTGGGGCTACAGTTACATGAAGGAAATGAGCAAGGAATGTAACTCTTTTGGAACCAGGTCTCCCCTTCCCTCACTTTCTTCGGGTTTTTCCCTCCCATTCCCACCGCACAGTGTCTAGTGAGTGTCACTGTTGATTTGTTCAACCTTGTTCCCCCTTTTCTGTGCTCTCCCTTACCCTCCAAATACAAACTAACAAACAAGATTACAGGAAAAGGAAACAAACACAACAACAATGGCAACTAAAGATGTGTCCTGTTTCCTTTTCTTGGAGTTGATTTATAGAAAATTATTGAGCCTTGACCAAACACTACTAGGCTATGCACTTTTGGCCTCACTGTGTGAGTGTCTGGAGTCTTATATAAATTATCAAGCCCAAATATGTGGGCATATATATACATATATAAACACATATACATGTACACACACAATTATATACACACATAATCATTCAGTGTGCAAGCTCTTGACCACTTCAGCCACTCCACTAGCACCCTGAAGATTTTTTTCTTATGAGAGCACCATTAGGAAATGTCAAGCATAATTTAAGATAATGCTTACATAACTGACTTAATTTAGATCCATGGGAATATTGAATGACTTCAAAGACTGTCATTCATGATGGATTCTTTTTCTCTGTTGGTTTTGACTTGGTTAGATTATCATCCTGTTGTGCTTCTTTCTGCTTGATTCTTTTCTTCCGTTTTCATTTGGTGTCTCAGTATTTAGCTGTGCTTAGTCTCACACCGATAACCTTCATTCCCCAGGGCTGTGTTTGCAGGCGTCTGCATATGCACAATGGGCATCTTTATTTTTCTTGTTATTTGTGTTAATGCTGGTTTATTATCTCAGGGCCTGGGTGCTGTCCCTTAAGTCTTTATTGCTCACAGCTATTGCTGTTCCCCTTGAGCCAAAGTTCCACTTTTGGTACTACTCAGACCTCCAGGGAAGAATTACAGGCATGAGACACTAACACGCAACAGGTACTTCCCTTTGTATAAAAGTTTATCTTAGTTTTAGAAATTTTAACACCTTTTGATATTTCTAAACATTATTAACTATTATGTTGGTTCCTTATCTACTTGATAGCCTCAGAAGTTAAACACAAATGAAACAATATCATTATGTATTTAGCTTTTCTAAAATATATTACACCATTTAAGTCTAATTATACTGATAGGCTATTGCATCCGTAAAATAATATCAGCAAGTATTTAAATCTCTACATTTAATTGTAGCTGTCCCATGATTGTATAGCAGGTCCGTCTGTAACGGTCATAGAGTCCCCATCCTTTTAGACACTACAGCTAGTTGGAAAGAGCTTTCTTGTCATATTTTCTGTCCATCTTAGGAAACAATATCCTTAAAGCCAAATGTATCTATACTCCGGAGAGTAATTCATTCTTGAAAAATATATCTAATGTGAGGCCTAAGTCAATTCTATTTAACCTATTCTACGTACTTAGTTTCCATTTATTTTTCACAACCCTAGAATTCAAATTATATCAAAACAAAACATGCATTATTTGATTTTTTTACTCTCAGGTTTCTTTCACAGCTTAATATTGATGACTCATTTTCGTTATTCTGGACATTAAGCCAAATTTTCTCATCACACTTATTTTATTAGTGAAGCAAGATGAAAGCAAAAAATAAGATAATAATATAGAAACATTAGATTAATACATGGTACCCCAAACCATCCACCTATTGTCACTAAAATGGTTGAAATTGTAAAATGATCTCTGGGGTATAAAGATTAAATGTATTTTGAATTCTTAATATTTTAACGAAGCATTACGTAGTGGGATCATGAAGGAGAGTCCTATGTAGACAGATACAGAACTCATGATGTAATAAGTAAATAATGTTATCTTACCACCAGTTTGCTTAGCTACAAATGACCCATCTTGGCAGGCTCTGATAGCTCCTGCCTGCAGTCCTGTCACTAGGGAGTCTGACACTGAGATCCTGTTTCAAAGCCTGACGTGAAATTCATTCTCAACTAAGAGCAGTGGTGTGTGCTCCTCCTTCCAGCTGATTCTGTCTGTAGCTGAGAGGAGTGTGTTTCCAGTGCAGCCCAGGAAACAGAACGTCCATCAGAGTCTCTATCACTGATATGGGACAGGCTATGGTGCCACAACCCATGCAGAGAGGAAGGTGCCTCCCTCCCCCTCTCCTCTGCTGGGACTGGGCCCTCTCCTCTCTCTCTGGGGTGTGCGGTTCTCCTGGTTTCCCCTCACCCCCCACCAAAGGCACGTGAGTGCCAGGGCAGTTGACAAGTGTCATCCTCCCCACCCACCCCACTGCTTGCTCACTCCTGGGTGCACCATTGCTGGGGAAACCCTCCTGTGGCCCTGAGTTCAAGGCCCAGGACTGGTAAAGCAAAGGAACCCCTTCCCAGCTGGGTTTTGTAGAGAACCCACAGTAGTAGTCCAAGTCACATCTTGATATCTGTTAGTTTTGTTTGCTTTTAAACATTGCGTATCACTATGAAAATGAAGTGTGTCAAATTAATGGATTGTATTTTTTCTTCTCTGATCACGTCGTCATAAGTTGGGTGGAGAGCGATGGCTCACACCTGTGATTCCAGCACTGGGCACACGGCCCTGGGGACCCTTCAAGTTCTAGGGCGGTCCACGCTGTGCAACAGCTTCCAGGCCAGCCTGGTACACAGGAGCCCTTGGCTCAAAGCTCAATTCATCTCATTCAGATTCATGATCAGTGGATTTCATTTGGCAAGTGTGTACACTATACATTTATTTATGTCACTAAAGTAAACTTGGTGTCCTTGAAACAAGATAATATGTTTGGTCATAGGGATCATCTATTTTCTTGCCTAAGTATATAATTCTATTTTTCTACATATTTTCAATGTTGTGTTGATGAAATTAAACCAACAATGTTACTTTGATTTTAATTTGTATCACTTTTGGAGTGATCATGTATACAGCTCTCTCTCTCTCTCTCTCTCTCTCTCTCTCTCTCTCTCTCTCTCTCTCTCTCTCTCTCTCCTCTCCCTCCCTCCCTCCCTCCCTCCTTCCCTCCCTTCCTCTCCTGGGTCAGGGCTTACATTCCAGGCCTGGAAGCTGTCCTTGAGCTCTTTTGCCAGGGCTCTGCCACCTTGACCCGTAGCTCCACTTCTAGTTTTCTGGTGGTTAATTGGAGACTTTCCTTCCTGGACCAACTTTGAACTATGATCATCCAGGATCAAGCAACCCAAGCAGCCCAAAAAATTTTAGAAGAAAACATTTAAACATGTACAACCAGAATTAAAATTTTTATTGCTTTCAAAAAATTACAGCATGCATTTTCATGTTGTATTTTCAATATTGCCATCACTCTGACCAAAGTATAAGTGTGTCTTGTTAAGGAAATAGATCACAAACTTTATCCAAAAAAACCCCAACTATATAATTATTATTCATCTCATAAACAATTGCCTTCAATCTGGTCTTTGAAGTATTTTCAGGTGGAAATCAAAGGTTGCTTACTTCTAATTCCAGGTTTATAAAATATGAATGTGTTACAAAATTTGTAGACAGGAATTTGATAACTCAATAGAGCATATTTTTGGGAAGGATGGTCTCGATTTTACAGTATTTTAAACTGACTTTATTCCATATAATTTTCTAATAACGTAAGCTTTCCTGTTCACTGAGGAAGAAATTCTGGTAGCTCCATAGGCGTCTGAGATCTGTGTGATCAAAGTTGATGCCAACCCAGGCGGACACAGCAGACTCCTTATCACCCACCGTCTGGGCTGCTCCCTTGGTTCATCATCCTCACAGTGGGCGTGAATTCGGGAGGAACACGGTTCCAGGCCAGCCTGAGCTGAAAAGTTCCTGAGACTCTGTGAGCTGCAGAAGCTCGATGCGGCCACGCTGGGCTTCACCAGAGCGACCGAGTCGGAGTTG